>NC_066869.1:37688811-37992561 GCF_022985175.1 Labeo rohita | reverse complement strand
TAAACCAATTACCTTTGCACACAGTGCAAAGGCTGTGTACAAAGCTAATTAAACCTCAGCTCAAGCCAGCTTCAGCAGATGAAAAATAAAGGAATGCTTTCCATTTCATTACATTGAGATGTAAATAAAGGTGGCAGGTCACAATTGACCATACTGTAAACATCAACAAATGTTACACAGTCCCAGTTTATGCCTGCAGCTACAAATGCAAAAGATGCTTGACTGAATTAATCGCTTTGATTTTGTTTTTCTGACATGCAACTTCATTGCATTTGTTAGTAAATTAAAAGAAATGAATTTGTCATACTAAAGTGTCACACACCATTACACACATATCATTTCAACTTCTGCCAGGGCAAATTATAACACTAGAGAATTGTGACTGTACATAAATATTTCAAGATGAACAGACTCACAGTTCAAATGATTTGTATTCCAGACATTTTAATTAACATAACAAATCCAGTGAAACGTGCACCCGTTAAATGCACACGCAACTGTCAACGTGGATTGATTGCCTTTTGATTTAACCATTTAATCTATTTCTATATGATTATAAAATATACAACATACTGAAATGAATTTCCTTTAAAAACGGGAAAAGGTCTTATTTGAAAGAGAAAGATACTAGTCTTGCACATATTCAGAACTCTTTAAAGTGTTTTTAGCTGTCTTTTTCTCTTGTTGAAGACAGCTGAGTACCAACAATTTTCTTCTTTCATTACTAGTGCTCTGTTTTATTTGAGATAAAAAGTTTACCATTGTAAATGGACAAAATACATAAAAACCAACATAAAGAATTCCACTTTATCAGCATTACACAGCATGCCTGACTGCTTTAATGAAGTACGTACTTCTTGAAAGATTCTTTTAAAGTATGAAAGCAACCATTTTCAAATATTGCTTATTCAGAGATTAATAAATGAAAGGGGATAATGAAACTGTTGCAAAATTTGTCTATGAATTCATTCACCAGTGTGTTTTTTTCTCTCAGCTGAACGCAAATTTTACTTACTGTAAATCATTCTGATAAGGAAATATGACTTAATATTGACATAAAGCATATTTCAGGAGACGGTTGGTTGGAATGTGACACATAGTGGGGTCTAACATTTGTTTGTGTTGTGATACAGCAATGGGGTCTATAGCACCCGGAGAGAGCGATACATTAGCATTCTCATTTATTTCAGTGACAGCTGCTTGACTGACACATGCAGCCTGCATTATGCAAACTTCTTGTTGCTTAAAGTACACAAAAACAATCCTTAATAACAACATACTACTTTTTCTGAATAGGTAACAATGGAGAAATAAAACTTTCGCTTCTCAAGCTACCAAATTTTGACTTTGCAGTACATGATACAGCAAAAAAAAAAAAAAAAAAAAAAAAAAAAGAAGGAAAAAAAAAGGCAGTTATGTTATTCAGGCAAACTATCACAAACTGGGTCTGAATAGTCAAATTTGAGCATATATGATTGGAACAGACATTTTATTTGATTGAAGGAACTTCAAATTTTGTGACAAACTTGTGTTTCATCAGCAAAGGTCTCAAAAGAACTGTCCTGTTAATGTTCCTCTCCCTCTCTCTGTGTTTCTTGCTGCTAATGACATTCTTGCTGAAGGCTGTTTGAAATAAATATGCTTTTAATGTCAAGCCCGGTAGTGAAAAGTTATATTGTTGTGCACAGTAGGTAAGAGAGTCTGACAGATAATAAACACAGAATCTGCACTTTCTCTGCAGACTTCCAGCAAATTGGAGCGACCATCATTCATGATGTTTTCTTCACCATACATTTTGTTTATACTATAAAATATTTAGCTAATTGTGATATTCTTTCTAATGTTAATAAGAGCATATTACTTCATTTAATACATTTATAAAATGTTTACGTTAAGGTAAGGTAAAAATGTTGTTAATCCTGTAAGGGAAACAGCAGACCACTCATATGAAACTAACATACACTACAGTTTTGAAGTTAGGGACCAGTAAGATTTTTAATGTTTTTTAAAGAAGTCTCTTATGGTCATCAAAGTTTAATTTTTTTAATCAAAAATACAGGAAAAAAGTTAATATTATGAAATATTATTGCAATTTATAATAACAGTTTTCTATCTGTCTGCCCTTAAAAGTTTAATTTATTTCTGTGATGCAAAGCTGAATTTTCACCATTATTCCAGTCTTCAATGTCAAATGATCCTTCAGAAATTATTCTAATATTCTGATTTATTAACAATGTTGACAACAGTTGTGCTGCTTATATATATATATATATATATATGTATATTTAACTTGCAATACTTTTTTTAGGATTCTTAAAAAGTTAAAAAGAACAGCATTTATTAAAAATAGAAATCTTTTCTAACAATATCAAATTATAAGTCTTTATAAGTCTTTACGATCAGTTTTTATCAATTAAACACATCCTTTCTGAATAAAAGTATTAATTTTTTCTAACAAACAAACAAACAAAAAAAGAAAGAAAAAAATTACTGACCCCAAACTTTGAACGGCAGCGTATACAGTTACAAAAGATTTCTACTTTAAATAAATGCTGTCTTAACATTTTATTCATCAAAGAATCCTGAAAAAGGTATCACAGTTTCTAAAATAAATAAATAAATAAATAAATAAAACATTGATAATAATTCAGCATATTAAAATGATTTCTGAAGAATCATGTGACACTGAAGACTGGAGTAATGATGCTGAAAATTCAACTTTTTAAATTGACATAAACAAACAAAAGTTTGACATAAAACTCACACAACAACAATGAAACCCATTCTGCAAAAATGCAAGAATCACAACCAACAGGTGATATTTTATTCTCACAGACGTTCTGGTATACAAACCTTCAACATGGTAACTAGAAACTATGAATAATGAATCAGACCCTTATTAGGCACCGCAGTTTCTCCTTATCTGTAATAATTAGCACTTAGCGGGATGCTAACCCCAGATCGTTAGCATTTCCCACTGAGACAGCACTTCTACATGGCGCTTGATAAATCATAGCCACTTTCCCTGCATTTTTGGTGGGTATTTTTTGCGAATGCAGATTTAGCAAATGCAGATATTTCTCTCTCAATCTGCCACAAAGACAGGGGAAGAAAAAAAAAAAACTATTTGGGACGAAAGTGGCTGACAGCAGAGGTCAGAATCGATCTGTCGCTGTTTATGTTTGCTCTTTCAAGGTCTTTTGACAAACAGAGGTGCTACAAAGGGAGACAGAGAAAGAGGAGAGAGCGACTGTGCACTAAGAGGAAACAAAAAATGTTTAGTGGAGAGCAAGAGGTCAGTTAGAAAAGAAAAGAGGGTTTTCAGAGTTTTACCCCTTCTTGACCTAAAAGTGTCAGCAAGGGAAAAAAAAAGTCTGTTACGTAGCAGCTATGTGATATCTTGAAGTTTTTTTTTTTTTTTTTTTTTTCTTAAATTTTTATTAGCTTCATGTCACCAGTCCTACACTCTTAAAAATAAAGGTGCATCAAAAGGTTCTTCAAGCGATGCCATAGAAGAACCATTTTTGGTTCCACAAAGAACCATTCAGTCAAAAGTTCTTTAAAGAACCATTTCTTGCTTACCTTTTTATAATCTGAAGAACCTTATTTGCCACAAAGAACCTTTTGTGAAACAGAAAGGTTCTTCAGATGTTAAAGGTTCTTTATGGAACCATTTAGACAAGAAGGCATTCTATGGCATCGTGAAGCACCTTTATTTTTAAGAGTGTATTGGGGTTAAAAATAAAACAAAAAAAAAAAAAATAATAAAATAAAATAAAATAAAATAAATTAAAAAATAAAATAAAATAAAATAAAATAAAATAAAATAAAATAAAATAAAATAAAATAAAATAAAATAAAAAAAAAACACAAAACAAAACAGGAATGGTACATATCTCGTATGGGAGATACATATTTAAATTTCTCTCTACAAGAAAATCAATAAACAAAAATGACTCGGCAGTGAAAGACTGTGATGAATAGGCTAAAATAAATAATCAGCAGCAAAACAGGCTTCTTGACCCATCATAAACAGTATGTAGTTTGTAGTTTGTAGTTGTGTCATCAGAAAATGGAGGCCTTTAAAGTCAATAAACCAATATCAAATGATGGTCCACAGAGTGATATAACTCCCTGTGTTTGACAGAGTAATAATAAATATGGGCAATCATAACGTCTCATAAGAGTCTGACACAGATCATATCTGAGTTGGCTAATATATTATAACCATGAAGAGTGAACAGCAGTGAGAATAATTCATAAGTGAGGACATAAGTGAACGACAGTTTCATGGTCTCTCTGTGTCTGATGTTTATGGCTGCCTGATGCCTTGATCTGAGTCAAAGCCATTACTTCCTGTTACTGATATGGAGAATTAAACATTAGCGCTCAGTTTAACCATATATTGGTTCAGTTTTTGAACAGTTGAAAGCAATATTTAAAAAGTAATATTAAAAAATATTGAAAAATTAAAAATTGTCACACGTACCAGATCACGTGAGGTCACGAGGACCCGGAAGTAACTTCACACAGGTATTTAAGCAGGAAGCAGGTGTTGTTTTGCACCAGACATTGAGTTCATGCTCGACTCCACGTCAGGTCCCTTCATCGCTTCAACTCACGTGAGTAAACTCTCTGCTCTACGGAGCGCTTATCTACCTGTCTGTGTGCGTGTGAGATGAATCGTGGGGTGCGTTCTCAGACCAACTGCGTGATTTACCTGCTCACTCGTGCACTTCCGCGTTTGAGTTTTCCGTCACGCTACAAGGGGACTCATCTCGACCATTCATTTCTCGTCCAGCCTCCGTGACAGAATGTCTGGTCCCGAAATGGTCCCGGCGGATCTGGAGCAACTGTGGGGTGTGATCCAGCAGCAGTCCGGGGAAATCATTAATCTGAGGCAGGAGTTGGTGGGGCTTCGGGCGGAAGTCAACGCGCTTCGCGCCGAAACCGCGGGTCTTCGGGCGGAGTGCGGGGCTCTCCAGTCCGACCTCACCGCTCTGCAAGCGGATTACGATGACCTGGCTGCTGCACAGATTACCCCCGCAGAACCGGTCCGCCCCGCCCTTCAACCCAAGATTGCACTGCCGGACAAATGGGATGGGTCCGGAACCCGGTGTGATGTCTTTCTAACTAACCTCTCACTGTTATTTGAGTTTCAGCCAGCACGTTATCCCTCCGACCGCAGCAGGATCGCTCTCCTCATCTCTCTCCTCACCGGGCAGGCAGCTGAGTGGGCTGCGGCGGTCCTGAAAGCTGACGGGATCGCTGCTCACTCCTATCCCGAGTTCACCAACCAGCTCAGGGCCGCCTTCCAACACCCTGAGAGCGAGGTGGAGGTGGATTCCCGTTTATACCACCTGAGGCAGGGCGAGCGCAGCGTCAGCAAGTACACAATGGATTTCCGCACACTCGCAGTTCAAACACAGTGGAGTGACGCGGCGCTCCGCACAGCCTTCTACGAAGGACTGTCCACCCGTCTGAAAGACGAGCTGGCTGTGCGTGAGCTGCCGGCCACCCTGGAGGGCATGATCCAGCTAGCCCTCCGGGTGGATCAACGTATGGGTCACACATCTAAACGTTTCTCTCATCTCTCCACAGGCTCCACCCTCCGTCACCGCCATCCGGATCAACCCTTCACCCACGCTGTCGCTGCGCCATCTCCTCCTCCACCGGCCGCTCCAGAGGCCCACTCATCCGGAGCCGGGGAACCCATGCAGATAGGGTGCACCTCCCTGACGGCAGCAGAGAGGGCTAGACGCTACCGCGAAGGTCTATGTGCCTATTGCGCCTCCCCTGATCACCACCGTGCCATCTGCCCTCTGCGTCCGGGAAACGGCCAGACCAGGTGAAGAGGGGGAGGTCTTCATCTGGTTCCGCTGCCATCCAATCCTACCCCGCCGATTCCCGGCTGCTCCTTCAGGTATCAATCCTCATGGGCCACCGACGGATCGTGACCACCGCATTTGTTGACTCAGGTGCGGCTGGGAATTTTATCGATCAGGCTTATGCTGCCCAATTGGGGATTGAGACTGAGGTGTTATCCCAGCCTTTAAACATAACAGCCATTGACGGTCGCCCCCTCAACTTCAGCCCCGTCACCCAACGCACCAAAGAACTTCACCTACTCATCGACAACCACTCTGAAAAGATCCACCTCTTCATCACCAAGATCACATCACCGCCGATCATCCTGGGACATCCTTGGCTCATTATGCACGATCCATTCATCTCCTGGACCACCAACAGAATTGTCCACTGGGGGGCGACCTGTCAGGAGCTCTGTCTCCAGGCGAAGGCTGGGACGTGTTCAGGGGAGTCCGAGGTCCCCGATGTCAAGCTGGAGGGGATCCCCGTTCCGTACCGCGACCTGGCCGAGGTTTTTAGTAAGAGACGTGCCGCTCGCCTACCACCTCACCGCCCTTACGATCTTGCTATTGATCTCGTGCCGGGCGCGGTACCTCCCCGCGGCCACCTGTACTCCCTGTCGGCCGCCGAACATCAGGCGATGGAGGAGTACGTGGCTGAAGGACTCCGGGCCGGCACTATCCGTCCTTCCAGCTCCCCGGCGGCCGCGGGCTTCTTCTTCGTGAAGAAGAAGGACGGGGGTCTCCGTCCATGTGTCGACTACCGGGGGCTCAACCAGATCACGATCAAGAACCGCCATCCACTCCCTCTTACCAACACCGCCCTGGACGCCCTCTCTGGTGCCCGCTTCTTCACGAAGCTGGACTTACGGAGCGCATACAACTTGGTCCGCATCAGGGAGGGTGATGAGTGGAAGACGGCCTTCATAACCCCCACTGGCCACTACGAGACCCTGGTTATGCCGTTTGGTCTGTGCAACAGCCCGTCCGTTTTTCAACAGTTCATCAATGACGTCCTCCGGGACATGCTGGGTAGGTGGTGCTACGCCTACTTGGATGATATCCTCGTTTACTCAAAGACCCTCGAGGAGCACACCCAGCATGTCCGAGCAGTACTTCGGAGGTTGCTGGCCCACCAGTTGTACTGCAAGTTGGAGAAATGTGCCTTTCACCAGCACACCACCACATTCCTTGGCTTCGTAATATCTTCTCAGGGTGTGGCCATGGATCCCCAGAAGCTGGAGGCTGTGCGTTCGTGGCCCCTACCCACGTCGCTCAAACAGCTGCAACGTTTTCTGGGGTTCGCCAATTTCTACCGGCGATTTATCCAGGGCTTCAGCGCAACTGCAGCACCTCTGACTGCTCTCACCAAGCCATCACGAGGAGAATTCCAACTTACACCCGAAGCCATCCAAGCATTCAAGAAGCTATGCCATCTGTTCACCACCGCTCCAGTCCTCATCCATCCCAACCCGGCTAAACCTTTCGTTGTCGAAGTGGACGCTTCCGATGTGGGCGTAGGGGCGGTCCTCTCACAACGTGGTCCAGACGAGAAACTACACCCCTGTAGTTTTTTTTCGAGAAAATTCAATCCCACTCAGCAGCGTTACGGGGTAGGGGACCGTGAACTGTTGGCCATCAAGTGGGCTCTGGAAGAATGGCGTCACTGGCTCCAGGGCGGCAGCGACCCATTCACCGTCTGGACCGACCACCAGAACCTCACCGTCATCCGCCAGACCAAACAGCTTAACCCCAGGCAGGCGCGGTGGGCCTTATTCTTCGAGCACTTCCATTTCCACCTCTCCTACCGGCCCGGCTCGAAGAATACTAAAGCAGACGCCATCTCCCGCCAACATCAGCGCGACACCATCTCCTCGGAGCCCGCGCCTGTCCTGCCTCCTCACATCATCTTGGCTCCTCTCCAGTGGGGGTTAGAAGAGAGAGTCCGCCAGAGTCACGGCCTGGAACCTCCTCCACCCGAGACCCCCGCTGGGCGACTCTTTGTTCCTGACCACCTCCGCAGAGAAGTTCTCCAGTGGGGGCACGATTCCACTTTGGCAGGACATCAGGGGGTCCAGAGAACCATCTCGTTTATCGACCGGGCGTTTTGGTGGAGGACGTTGAGGAGAGACGTACAGGAGTACGTCCAGGCATGTAACATCTGCGCTCGCTCCAAAACCTCCAACTCTCCATCGACCGGCGAGCTGCAGCCCCTCCCCATCCCCAAACGCCCCTGGAGTCACATCTCTGTCGATTTCGTGACTGGACTCCCTGACTCGCAAGGCAAGAACACCATCCTGACCATTGTGGATCGTTTCTCGAAGGCTGTGCACCTGGTGGCTCTCACCGGACTCCCCTCTGCCAAGACCACCGCTGAGCTGATACTCGAGCACGTAGTCCGCTTGCATGGGTTTCCCAAGGACATCGTCTCGGACAGAGGGCCCCAGTTCACGGCCAAGTTCTGGCAGGCCTTCTGCCGTCTGGTCGGCACCACCTCCAGCCTATCGTCCGGTCACCATCCTCAGACGAACGGCCAGACGGAGCGGGCCAACCAACAACTGGAGCGCTTTCTTCGATGCTTTGCGGGTGAACATCAGCGCTCCTGGGCGCGCTACCTCGTCTGGGCCGAGCTCTCCAACAACTTACACACCTCTTCGGCCACCAAGCTAAGCCCATTCGAGGTATGCTACGGGTACCAACCTCCGGTGTTCGAACATCAAGAACCGGAGGTTGACGTCCCGTCCGCCCAACAGTTGGTCCGCCGGTGCCGGCGGCTCTGGAATCACGCCAGGACTGCCATTCAAAGAGCCAATCAACGCTACACCACCCAACACCGCCGCCGGCACCCTCCGGGACGATTGTTCCACGTGGGTGACAGGGTTTATCTCTCCACACGCAACATCAATCTGAAGTCGGACTCTAAAAAACTCACCCCACGATTCATCGGACCCTACAAGATCACTCACCGACTAAACCCTGTCACCTTCCGGCTCCAGCTGCCTGCTTCCCTCCGGATCCATCCTGTATTTCATCAATCCCAACTTAAACATGTCTTCTTCTCCCCTCTGTCTCCCCAGGTCACTGCCCCTCCCCCGGTCCGGATCATCGACGGTGGTCCTGCGTACACCGTCCGGAGGATCCTTGACTCGCGAACCCGGGGCCGTGGCACCCAATACCTCGTCGATTGGGAGGGCTACGGTCCGGAGGAGCGTTCTTGGGTCCCCGGGCGGTTCATCCTGGACCCCACTCTCATCCAGGACTACCGTCGTCGGGTATCCTCCGTTCCGGGACCGTCAGGTGCCGGTCCTGGAGGGGGGTACTGTCACACGTACCAGATCACGTGAGGTCACGAGGACCCGGAAGTAACTTCACGCAGGTATTTAAGCAGGAAGCAGGTGTTGTTTTGCACCAGACATTGAGTTCATGCTCGACTCCACGTCAGGTCCCTTCATCGCTTCAACTCACGTGAGTAAACTCTCTGCTCTACGGAGCGCTTATCTACCTGTCTGTGTGCGTGTGAGAACCTGAGATTTCTTGGTGGAAATCTTTCTTGATTTACCTGCTCACTCGTGCACTTCCGCGTTTGAGTTTTCCGGTGGAAATCTCTAGAGCTTGCAAACGTCAGATTCAGCAATATTAGTTTGTGGTCTGGGAGTATACACAAGTTCTCAGACCAACTTGCAGCAACAGTGATTTGACCTGCTCACTCGTGCACTTCCTGATGGTGTTACAAAAACACAAGGTTTTTACAAATTTTAAGTAGTTTTCCGTACACGCTACAAGGGAGACTTGTTATATAATAAGCAAGTCATTCATTTCTGCCTTTGTCCAGCCACTGTGCATTCTGTTTGTATAGAAAAGATCTAAAATATTATATGTTCCAGACAAAATAACATGAAGTATACTGATTTGAAACACCATGGTAAGGACAGAATATTCATTTGCACTATTCCTTTAATGGGATATGAAGATTATTCTAAATAAATACTTATCTACGAAAAAGTCAAGTCAGCTCAACAGAGCTGCAAACCAGGCCAATTAAAACTGTTCGTTTTAATGCACTAGTGATTTTTCATCTCTAAAATAATTTTCCCTGAAAAGAGAGGCTTTGCATGTGTCCTAAAATATTTATACAACTCTCTGCTCTGTTAAAACATCCTAACATGATCTGTTTCATGGCTGCTTGTCAGCCTGGCTCAACAAAATGAAAATTTCACATTTGCAAGTCCATTTGTTTCATCAACACGGTGTCACTTTAAATTTTCAGCCCTCTATTTGAATAGAGCTGACTGTACGCTGACACCTCATCCACAAAAGACTTTGTCACTGACGCAGTGTTGCTCACCATGGTGATTTCCCTGGTAGCAGAGTTGTTGAGTATTTAACCTGTTGGAAGCCTTTTAGAGAGCTGTCAGCAGAAGAAGCCTCCAGGCAAAAGTTGCTGCAAACCTAAATAACCTACACGTGATAAGCATTTACAGGGCTGATTGCAAAAAAATACAAGCTGTAACCTATTTTATAAAAACAGTTCACCCAGAACTTAAAAGCATTTTTGCACACTCATGTTGTTACAAACGTGTTTGACATTCTTTCTTCTATGGAACAAAAACAGAAGTTGGGAACAATGTTTCAGTCACTCTTTTCCATGATATAGCAATAACTAGGGAGCATTGAGGCTTCAACCAATCCATACAACTGTAAAAAAAGATTTTTAGGTTGTAAATAAAACATTGGTTATATTATTTAGATTATTTTACAAGAAAACACTATTTCAGTATTTTTACTTCCAAATTTCATATTTAATTCAATGTGTCATTTGCTGTTTCTTTGAAATACTAGCAATTTCTACTTTTATTTTTTATTTTTTTTTTCTTTTTTCCCCCAGTGAACTTTTGCACTATATTACAAGGCATATAATAACTTTGTGTAAGGAATTAAAAAATGTAAAATAGTTGAAAATCTTAAAATGAATCCTATAGCATTCCTTGGCACATTTATTAGAGTTAATGTGGAAAGCATCAAAGTCGAGTTTACAAAACCTGAAAGTCTGAATGCTTCGTAAAAAGGAAACACGATGCATTAAGAGCTGGGAGGTGAAAACTTTTTGGATTTGAAGATCAAGGTAAATTGTACTTCTGGGAAACATGCAAGTATCTTCTGTTGCTTCCAAAGGATAGCACTAAATGAAAAAAAAAAAGATATTTCAACAAAAGGTTAAAAATTTGGACATCTTCATCCTGTTCAAAAGTTTTCACCCCAAAAGTGAGATAAAATGCATTTGTAACCAGGTGAGCTACCAAGCAAGTTTACTATATCAGAAGAGAGACATCCCTCACATTTCAGCAATCATTTTAGTATATCTTCTCAAAGGACAATACTATAGAAATGAAACTTGGATATATTTTAGAGTAGTCAATGTGCAGCTTGTATAGCAGTGTATATTTACTGCCCCCTAAAAATAACTCAACATACAGCCATTATTGTCAAAACAGCTGGCAACAAAAGTGAGTACACCCTAAGTGAACCTGTCAAAACTGTGTCCAAAGTGTCAATACTTTGTGTCAAACCATTGTTATCTCGCACTGCCTTAATCATTCTGTGCATGAAATTCAACAGAGCTTCACAGGTTGTTGCTGGGATCCTCTTCAAATCTTTTATAATGACATCATGCAGCTGCTGGATGTTAGACACATGGTGATTCTCCACCTTCCGCTTGAGGATGCCCCACAGGTGCGCAATAGGGTTCAGGTCAGATAACCTTCACCTGCACCTTCCTCAGCAAAGCAATTGTCATCTTGGTGGTGTGTTTTGGGTCATTATCATGTTGAAAAACTGCCATTTGGCCCAGTTTCTGAAGCTAGGTATCATGTTCTGCTTTAGAAATGTACAGTACATAATGGAATCCATGTTTCCCTCAACGAACCGCAGCTCCCCAGTACCAGCAGCACTCATGCAGCCCCAGACTATGATGCTACCACCACCATGCTTGACTGTCTTGGTACTCCTCACCAGGGCATCACCACACACGCTGGACACCATCTGAGCCAAACAAGTTTATCTTACCAAGTTTATCCTAGTGTACAGCATATGGTCTGAACACTGACAAGCTGACCTTCTGCTTCTGCAACCTCTAAAGCAATGCTGGCAGCACTCATGCATCTGTTTTTTGAAGCCACGTTCTGCACCTGACGTGCAGAACGAGCACTCAACTTCGTTGATCAACTCTTGCGAGGCCTATTCTGAATGGAACCTGTCTTGGAAAACCTATGTATGACCCTGTCCATAGGACTGTAACTCAGTTTCAGGTTGTTGCTCAACCTCTTATAACCTAGGCCATCTTTGTGGAGAGCAACAATTCTAATTCTCAAATCTTCAAAGAGTTCTTTGCCATGAGGTGCCTTGTTGAACATCCAGTGGTCAGTATGAGAGAATTGTACTCAAAGCACCAAATTTTAACTGCTCTAATACAAGATACACAACTTTGTATTGTCCTGTCAAGCAGAAAAAAGCATGAACATGATGAATAGGACATGTGGCTTTGCATGGTTAAATGACATAGTGCTGTTGTCACTTAGGGTGTACTCACTTTTGTTGCCAGCTATTTTGACAATAATGGCTGTATGTTGAGTTATTTTTAAGGAACAGTAAATATACACTGCTATACAAGCTGCACATTGACTACTCTAAAATATATATATAAAAGTTTAATTTTTTAATTAATTTAGTATTGTCCCTTGAGAAGATATACTAAAATGATGTGCAGCTGCTTATGTGATGCAAACCTCAAAATATATTAGTTTACAAATTACACACTATGTTAAAAGTGTTCCAAGGTCCTGACATAGTATTGTGCACAGAACCATGTATAAAAAAAGCTGAAACAAATTAATATTTTTTCCTAGTAATTATAAAATTATATTTATATTTTACTGTCTGTAGTGTTCACTTTAGCTAGACACTACAGTGAATTGCATGTATAGTACATAGTTTTTGCAGAATTTTTGGCAGAGTCACTCATTTCCAATGAGCTTGGGTTTCTTATATAGTACAGATAGGTGCACTAGGACTGGCGCAATACCTTTCCACGACTTTCACACAATGTCACCACAGAAGAACGGCATGAATTTATTACAGGGGCGAACCCCTGGAGCAACCTGAGGTTAAGTGGCTTTGCTTAAGGGCACGATGGCAGATTTCAGAAATAATCGGCAACACTCTAAAAAAAAAACCCCAACAACTACAACCTACTGCGGAACGGTAATTATGCTTTCAGCCAAAGACTGTTATGGTGTGGTTAAATCAGCCTAGTTTATCACGCTCTAAAAACATCAGCCCCGTTTTTAACACCAACCCCTTACGCCTGCCAGCAATTTGCCAGCTCCTCAAAACAAATTATTATTTTTTCAGTCTCTCTCTTATCTTACAAGCACCTGTTATCATGAAAAACACTTTGAGAGATGTAATAGAGAAAGTACTAAATACAAGTTCCAGCAGCCCTGGCTTCTATATCAGCAGGTGGCACAGATTAATCTCTCCTCGTGTGAATTCGGACGAGGCGCTGCTGTTTCAGCCGTATTGGAAAATTGATCGGAGGAGCGAAACAGGGATTGGTCAGCTTAAGCCTAGCTCTCCGCCAGGTTTTGGAATCGGCCCTGAAAGGATGAAAAGGGATTGTGTTATAAGGACTAGTAAACAAATAGGCTAAAACACACACAGACACATGTACATGCATACACAAGTAACTCTACACACACACACATTCACACGCTACCTGCTGAACTGGAGAAGGTCAGAACAGCCTCAGAAACCCTGACCTTTGACCTGACCCGAGGTGATTTCTGATTTAAACCTTAAAGTTGGATAGTTACTGCATGTACACTTCATTATGTTAGTATAGCCAACATACTTAAAGGAATAGCTAAAGGAATTCTGAATCTTAATGGAATAGCTCACCCAAAAATGTACATTTTGTCATTATTTACTGAAGCCACTTGCTCAAAAATCTCATTTGCATTTGTGTTTAGTTCACACATGGCATCTTGATTCTGACGTGCCGTAACCAAACGTCATGTGCCCGTTTGAATATGCAGAACGGATAATGAAATTCGACATCTCAATCACAGAGATCTCAATGTTCCCAAAAGGTCAGTACATATATTCTAGGTTGTTTTACATTAATGTTCACTGGCCTCTTTTTTAAATCATTTATGTCCATACATACTAACTCACATGGACATTTAATCTTCTGCCTGTAGAAACAAAACAGTATCACAAGAAACACACATCCATAGTCCTGTATCTATCATAATTTAGATCACAAGTAAATGGTGTTCATGTTGATGAGAATGTTGTTCAAGCCCCTAAAGCTAAACCCTAATCCTAATTCTAAACCTAACACTAAAATCTGATTGATAGGAATGTTGATCCATGATCAACAAGGATGTTGACCAGAAAACATGCCTTACATGGTTGAATCACATTTAGCCTAACACACCACTATTAAACTGATCTGTACTGTTCTGCCTTAGTTAATGTCAAATTTAAGAATTGTCTTAAACTGGCTTGTTACAATTTATGAGTTTAAGTTTAAATTGAACTGGTCACAGCACAAATAAGGGATAAATTAAAAACAAAAATTCTGTCTTTCATTTGGACTAATTACATCAGTTTTTTCCCTAATAGCAGGAAATTCTGATATACTTCAAAATTAATATACTGGAAGAAGTGGTAACCTGCAGCTGTTACCTTAAAGAAGCATTTTACCTAATTTAACCAATATAAATTAGTTTCGTTGAAAAAAAAAAAAAAGTAATAATTTATTTGTATTATAATTGTATTTAGATTGATTATATATATATATATATATATATATAAAATATAAATAAAACCAGCCATTAGCCATCAGAACTTTTTTAATTCTGTCACATTTGTCAGAGATGTATGGGTAATATGAAAAATTAAATGAACTTTGAATGTGAACTGTAATATAGGAATGTAAAACAAAAAAACAGAAAGCAAAAACAAACAACAACAACACAACAACAACAACAAACAAAATTAAAGTGATGGAATTTTGAGATGGAATGTAGTGGATGGTGGATGGAGATCAAAATTAGAGAACAACCTACAATTTTTTTTTTTTTTAAGTTCAGGGTCACTGCTATATCCCCTTCAGACCCTGCGTCCATTGAAATGGACATCACATGATATTTTGTTTAAACCAATACAATTTTACGTTTTTATAATATGAGCAATGCCTGGTCACTGATTGGTCGCTGGTCAACAAATCACAATGAATATATGACTCCTAACTTAATCTGATTGAACTACAGGCATCACAAAAGACAGATATGATAACCAACCAGACAGGAAGGCGAGGAAGCCCACATTTTACCTTTTATATGCAGAGTTATGTTAATGGTAGCCTCATAAACTTGCAACTATTATAAAATTAGGGCTATCAAATAGTAATATTTAAAGTTATTTTGAAGATCTTTCAGAGTTGCAAAACACAGGATTTAAAAAAAAAAATTTATGTCGCAATGGACATCAGGACTTAAACGATATCAGCAGGAACCTCATGTATTAGTTGTGTAACAGGTTGAGAAATTTGTTGAAGCATTTCAAAGGCAAGTACAGAGCTACAAATTCTAATGTTAATGTTTTATGAACATTAATGTTAATTAATGAAAATAATATTAATATTATTTCATTTATGTCTTCAAAGTGACTATAGCCTGTAAATCAATTTTTCATTGGCTTTAGTGAGAAACAGGCATAGTGGATGTGTGATCAGCGAATACACAGCAACACACACACTCACACCCCCTCCACACACACTGATGCCTTGATGCTATAGTGCACACAATCATATAATCATCAATACAATCAGCAAGTACACATAAACCCATTCACATACACACAAAGACATTTATACATATACTCATATTCACACTTCAACCAAAAAAAAAAAAAGGATCAAACAAGTTTTTTTGAGACTTCATATCATCTTACCTTTATTTCCACATTCTTACTGCGTTGTTCATTCTTACAGTATGTGTTCTTTTCAAAATCTCAAACACTAGTTCAACTATAGTGCAGAAACTCTACTTATTATGTATAGTTAAAATATGCAGATTTTTATTTTTCTTCAGTCCTGGGCTGGCGTCCATTCTAGTGAACATGAGAAAAATCTAACAAAAAAATGGCTTGGCAAAAATCTTTTTTTTAGACTCATTTATATGTTGGAGAAGAGTAAATATCAAGTGGATTAAAAAAAAAAAAGTTCAGTGAAAAAAATTCAGTTCTGAAAGGGTTAGAGGAGTAAAAGGGCAGTTGTTTTAGGCATATTTCAGTACAGTATAAAAACCTAATTGAGATATTTGGAAAAAAAAAACAAAAAAACAAACTGAAATGTTATCAAAATTAGAGAACACTTACAGATACCTTCAAGTTATTGGTGTTAAAGGAAAAGTTCACGTCCAGAACAAATTTTACAGATAATTTACTCACCCCCTTGTCATCCAAGATGTTCATGCCTTTCTTTCTTCAGTCGATAAGAAATTATGTTTCTTGAGGAAAACATTTCAGGAATTATCTTCATATAGAGGACTCCAATGGTGCCCCTAAGTTTGAACTTCCAAAATGCAGTTTAAATGCAGTTTAAGTGCAGCTTCAAATGGTTCTAAACAATCCCAGCCGAGGAAGAAGGGTCTTATCTAGCAAAAAGATTGGTCATTTTCAAAAAAATTGACAATTGAAATACTTTTTAACCTCAAATTCTTGTCTTGACTCGTCTCTGCAGTGCACATGCGTAGTTTGTGTAATTCGGGTCAAATTTCTGTCTCGTTTTGTTCTTCAACGTCAAAAACATTGCTATTTTACCTTTTTTTTTTTTTGTAAAGGGCATTTGATCTTCTTTGTAAACACTGGGTCGGTACTTCTGCAGCGATGTAGGATGATTTTAACGTTGGGGAAGAAAACAAGATTTGAGTTTTTCAACATACTTTAACTGTATTTAAACTGCATTTTGGAAGTTCAAACTTGGGGGCACCACTGAAGTCCACTATATGAAGATAATTCCTGATTTTTTTCCCTCAAGAAACATAATTTCTTATCAAAAGAAAAGAAAAACAAACATTTTGGATGACAAGACGGTGAGTAAATTATCTGTAAATTTTTGTTTTGGAAGTGAACTTCTCCTTTAATCTGGCATCTGGTTCTGATTTCCTTAATTATATGACAAAACCCTAACTGGCAGTATTCCTCCAATTTTCACTGAGATTGCAAGATGGCAGGCCGCTCTAAGATGAAGGCCAAGGGATGACCCTTTCAGCCACTGCAAGAGAAGTTGGCCATTTTTAATCTGATGAATCTAATTTCTCGAATATTGCAGGTTCACAATGAAACTAATTCATTCAAGTCCACCCAAAAGGCTGGTTGTCCATGTTAGACCAATGCACGAGAAGACAGGATAATGCAGAGACTTTCAATGGCGAATTGGTTCAACACTGCAGCTGGAATTGTTTGCCAGTTCATCGCTGAACAAGGTCTGGATCTGTCTCAGCATGTTTAAGAGAAGTTGGACTGAAAGCGCACTCTGCAGTGACCAAACCTCTCATCAGCTGAAACAAATCTAAAGGCTAAGCTCACCTTTGCTGAGAAGCATGTTGTGTGGACAAAGGAGAACTGGTCCAAAGTTCACTTTAGTAATGAAACCAAGTTTAATTTATTTGGATCTGTCATCAAACTGAGGTAAGACTGAAGCCCAAGTGCGTAAAGAAGTCAGTGAAAGGTTACAAATGCAAATGTGTATCAGAAGCTCCTTCAGCAGCATGCAGATCCTTCCCTGTAAGCATCTCCTGATCTGCAATTTTTATGCAAGACAATGTCCCCGTCACACTGCAAAATAGATAAAGCAGTTCCTTGAAGCTAAGAACACTGAAATAATGAAATGGCCAGCCCAGAGTCCTGATCTAAACCCGATTGAAAATCTCTGGAAAATACTTGGTGACAAAAGTTATGGCTAAGAAACCCACTACAATTATGGAAAGAGAGTGAAAGAAAAGTGGACAAGATCACACCAGCGCAGTGTGAGAAACTACAATAGTGATGTCCTGCGGCCGCAGGTGTGCTGAAGTCATTCAAAACAGGAGCCTTTAAAGTTCCTACTAATTTCTGACAGCTGTAATCCTCCAAAATTTTAGTAGGAATCTTCTTTTGCACTGTAAAGGTTATTGTTCTCTAATTCTGATCACTGTGTTTTCCATAAAATAAAGGTTTTAGTTAAAATGCCATGTTATTTTTTTTCACAAGTTAGTAGAACAGTGATATACAAAAGTGACAAAGATTAACATTGTTTCAGAAAAAAATCAAGTATTTATAAATTGTAATGATGCTGTTGCCACATTAAATCAATCATTATTATTGTTTTCATTCTTATGAGCATGTACATCTAAGAATAAAATCTTGTGAGATGTAAATAATAGTACCTCATCTTCAACTGAATTTCTGCTTTAGCAAAGAAACTGATGGTAATAACACCTGTCTCTTTATTACTAACAGTTGCTAACAGGAGTGTGAGCCCAAACAGCTTTTCTCTTGTTAAGTAGCAAACGTGAGGAGATGGAACGCTATTTTAATTAGAGTCTGGGTCCTTCTTAATTTATTTATCAGATCTCTCAAGCATGTTCACTTTAACAGACATTTTTCAACTGAAAAAGCACCTGTAGCCAAAGAAGCAACACTTTTTCTTAAACTATCTTTGCATTGCAGTGACTAACCAACATTAAAATGTACATGCATATATCCATATACTGCAGTCTCTCTGCAGTTCTATCATATAGATAAAGAAACAATGGCATTTCTAATAGAAGCAT
Organism: Labeo rohita; assembly: GCF_022985175.1. NCBI lineage: Eukaryota > Metazoa > Chordata > Actinopteri > Cypriniformes > Cyprinidae > Labeo > Labeo rohita. Next base: position 37,973,816 of record NC_066869.1, on the reverse strand, counting down.
CACAATGTATATATGGCAGCTGCAGGAATGGAAGTTCTGTTTATCCTCCAGCATTAACTGATAGACACACATAGAGAAACAGGGGGTGGGAGCGGGATCAAGACAAAGAAATAAAGAGACAAGAGCAAGCTGATCAAGGAGGAGACATTAGCTTTGATGCTCTGCAGGCTCATTAGTTGTGTTTGGTTATCAGGATGAAGTTCTTTGAGGGTGTCAGTAAATGAATGTTAGATGTCAGAAGAGGGTAATGAGAGGTTAAGACACAGCACTCCACCTCTCATGCTCTGCTGTCTGTTTATCAGCACCCAGCACACCGAGCCCAAAATAACATTGATCAGTGTCCAAAAAATAAGTACAGACTCCTCAATGGGAAACTCACTCACTTAAAGATTAGGAAGGTCACATTAAAGAAGTTGTTCACCCTCTTGAAGATCATGTCAGGAACTTTGAGGTTTTCTCTGGGATTTTGTGTTTTTATAATTGAAATTTTGATCTTGAATAATAATAAAACTCTCTCTCTCAAACACACACACACACAACCTAGCAAATGCTACATACGCATATACACTGTAAAAAACTATTTGTTGAGTCAACTTAAAATAATTTGTAACCTGGCTGCCTTAAAATTTTAAGTTCAGTCAACTCAAAAAAAGTTTATTTAACTTGAAATGTTAAATTATACTAAGTGACAACTTAGATATTTGAGGTGAATCAACTTAAAATTTTAAGGCAGCTGGGTTACCCATCTGTTAAGTTTAGCAAACACAAATATCTAAGTTGTTACTTAGTCCAACTTAACATTTCAAGTTGACTAAACTTATTTTAGTTGACTGACCTTAAAATTTGAAAGCTGCAGGGTAACAAATTATTTTAAGCTGACTCAACAAATTGTATTTTTAATTTTTTACAGTGTACATATATGTTGGGTTTCCATGTTTTGTGGGGACATTCCAAAGGTGTAATGGTTTTTATACTTTTCAAACTGTATTTTCTATTTCAAAATTGTTTTCAAGAAGTTATTTCTGTATGATCTGATGTTTCCACAAGCCCAATATTTACAGATATTATCCTTGTTGAGACATTTGGTCCGCTTAATGTAGGAAAAGCCAGAACACCCAAATGTTTAAAATATTAAAATGTTTAAAAAAAAAATGTTAATAGTAATAATAATAATAATAATAATAATAAATAAATAAATAAATACATACATACATATATGCACGCACACACACACACACACACACACACACACACACACATATATATATATATATATATATATATAAATGAAAATGTTTGAAAATGTTTTTGAAAATGTAAAAAAAAGGAAGAAACATCAATATCATATAAGCTAATACTTAAGCTTAATATTTAATATTCAAGCTAATGTTTAAAATTAAAATGAAATATTAAAAAACCTTAAAAAAATAAAAAATAGGGATGTTCAATTAAATATTTTTTATTAGGTTACAATATTGTGACAAACAAAAGCTTTAAAAATGACTGAATTCATCAAAGATCTCCATCTAAAATGTGAGTTCATTATTATTATTATTATTATTATTATTATTATTATTTTTTTTATCTATTATATTAACATATGTACTTAATACATAAAAATGTACTGCAAAGGAATGATTCATATAATAGCTTTGTGTGAGAAACAGACTGATATTTAATTAACTGAAAAACTTTCTCATGCAGTGGTTATACAATGGAAAGCAACGTCTAGTAAACCCATTGACCTTTTTAATTTCTAAAAAGGCCTAATTAATTCCCAGATATTCTTCAACATGACCTTCAAAAAATATCCTTTAGCAAAAACAATAGCATTAAAGGGATAGCTCACACAAAAATGGAAATTGTCATCATTCACTCACCCTCATGCCACTTCAAACCTTTTGTTTATCTTAACACAAATGAAGATATTTTAAATGATTTAAGCATGGTTCAGCTTCAGTTTACCACATTTTATGTGCTCCATATATTATTTATATTTAAATAAAAGTCTAAATTAAATCTGCTCACCATGTTTCATTTGGCTCTTTTCAGAAGACTAAAATGTGATTTTTCTTAAGAGCATTAAAGTTTTGTGTGAACTGACTTTCAACAGATGGACAGAAATCTCTCAGGTTTTATAAAAAAAAATATCTTTGAATTTCAAAGATGAACAAAAGTTTGATGGGTTTGGAATGACATGAGGATGAGTAATTGATCACAGTTTTCATTTTCGGGTGAACTATTGCTTTAAAAGTGTGATTGCACAATATCGCCGCCAGGAGCCTGAATGATAACACAACGTTCTGTCGACACGCTTCTTCTCTATTCAAAGAAACATGTTAACTCAACACATTTTAAGCTCCAATAAATTCTTCCTGATGTGGTGTCTACAGTTACACACATCACAGCCTCCCCAACATCATGGCGCAGTGACGATCATCATTTACATTTCTGTGTAATTACAAAGCATCTGGGCAAATCTGCTCTCCCCTCTTGTTAGTAATTAATTCCAAATGAGCCACTGCTGCCATCAATGCAAAGTCACAACCAATGACCAGCATCTCCATGGCAAAATATCCTCACTATTTCATGCAGAGTACATAACAGCAAGTCTTGTGTCCTTGGAGGCAATTAACCCAGAGTTAATTAGAAAACGAGTCCTGTGATTCCATTGGATGAGACAGAAGTGAGGGACTGGATGAGGCTGATTTAGAGCAATGCTCTAATCATGGCACACTGTCTTGGAATTAATCACAAATGAGCGTGTATGTGTACAAATCCATTACAAAGCATTACAGTACGACAAAGAAAGTGAAGATGCAAGCAGAAAATCACTTTGAGTAACAACACATAATTTCTGTGTTTTTGTTGTTCATGCATTAGGCAGCAGCTCAGCAACATCTTGACATCTTTGTCATGAAGTGCCATTGGTAATTTCTTTGTTTATTGTGATTTCTTTGAAATCATTCGGACTAATGAATCAGAACATAATGTTTACATGAATGCTAAATAAAGTATTCGGGTTAATGTGTGCGTATATATGCCACAAGCTACACTGTCAAAAATGACAGTGAATTTAACGATAAAAGACGACCAATAAAATGCTACTGTAAAATCCTTGTAAAATGGTTAACAGTAAATTCCCCTACTATATACGGTGAAAAACTGTATTGGACATAGGATGTAATTTTACAATATTATACCATTTTTGTAAGTGGAAAAAGAGTGTAAAATTGACAGTGAATAACTGTAAATTGACATTCCCAAAATTCCCTGTGTTACATTTCAAATTTAATGTTTTTTTTTTTTTTTTTTTGTTGAAATAACTATATTCTACGTTTTTTCTTATTAGTTTTGTACATTAGGGTTGCATGTTACATCTAATGTTGTTAAATGAATGTTTATTGCATTATAATGAATGTTTATATATGTATGTATATGTATATGTATATGTATATGTATATATATATATATATATATATATGTATATGTTTATGTATGTGTATGTGTATGTGTATGTGTGTGTATATATATATATATATATATATACACATAATGAAATTATGGGATCTTATTAAGGATCTACACTTTTAATTGTTTTAATGATTTAGCCCAGTCTATCAGAGGCTTTTTTTTCTACATGAGTGCCTTGGAGTATTTCGTCTTTTCAAATTAAATGATGGTATTTAAATATAAGTTAAAACCGTAAAACCATAAAACCTAAAATGTTGCTACCATATTTTTTATGGTAAAATTCCGGCAACTACAGCTGTCGATTTTGTACTGTAAATTTTACTTTTTTTTTTACAGTGTACAAACTGTATTTAATCTTTGCACAAACTGTATGAATGTACTAAATGTTCCCACTGTTTCTGCATATTAACCATCCTTTGTTTTAAAAAGCAGACTGAAAGGGATTGTTCCCCCAAAAATGAAAAATGACAAATACAATTGGAGTTGTATTAAAAAAGTGCCCTAGCTTTCCAAGCTTCCAAGCTTTATAATGACAGTGAATGGCTGTTGAGATTTTGAAGTTCAATAAAGTGCATTCATCCATCATAAAAAGTACTCCACATGGCTCCGGGAGGTTAATAAGGGTCTTCTGAAGTAAATCAATGCTTTGTGAAAGAAAAATATCCATATTTAAAACATTATAAATCGTAATCTCTAGCTTCTGCTAACTGCTAAGGTGCATAATTTACAAAACCTGTGCTAAATGAAAGAAAACATGTTGACAAGTTTTAGCAATAATACAGCATAATGAGAGATTTACATCAAATTTTAAAAGTCCGGTCATTTTGACCCGGAACACCAAAGTAGGTAAAAGATTTTTAGCACAGCAAATGTAAAATGTCAAGAACTGCTCAATATTATATTAGAATAACTGCAAGTATAATAGCTTTCAAGATACTTAGATTGCTTTTTCACTTTCCTCAAGAGCTCATTGAACTACACAGAATAGCTCAGGAGCTCTTAAGCACATGAAGAGCTTGCTGTAAGTGAAATATGACAGTATAATTGAGTGTCCATTTTGCAATCATCAGTCAGCGAAGACAAGAGATGTGTGTGTGCGAATGGACTGCAGAAGATGAATTTGATCTGTCTAAGACAAAGCACAGCCTTGTACCGCATCTCTAGAGAGTCGAGATGGCAGACCCTGTGAGCATTTTGCTGTGCCCTGAACCTCCGTGTGTGCTGCTGGACAGAGTTTGATGTCACTGTACAACATCCTCCATCACCTCATCCACAACCTTGAATAAAACACCTGTAACAACAGGACGCAGACTGACATATGAGCTGCAGGCTGACAGAACATTTCCCATGTGGTTACAGATATCAGTCTCCATTCATTCTGTACTCCAGTTTCAAGGATCTGTTACACAGCATTTATTCTAGAATTCTTTATCTTGTGTTATTGTTCTATTAAATTAAAAAGTATATTGTATGTAAATAAAATTATATTAAAAAGTTTGATGTGAAAAAAAAAACGATAATATGCAATATTTAACAATAATTTGCAATATAATTTACACAAGAGAGTGTAATAGTGTGGATCTGGAGTTCATTTAATCCAGGAAAACGTTTAAATTCTGTCAATTTTTTTTTTGTATTTCTGAAAACTTCACATTTGGATTCTAAGAGTATTTTTTTCCTACCCTCCTGAAATTGCAGTGTGGAGAACTGTACCTTTCTGAAGGTCTGACTACTGTTATTACTCCACTGTCCAGCAGTGCAAAAGATATTCATCCACCTATCTCTCCATCTCGCTTTTTCTCCGCCATTTAAGCCCTCTGACTGATATTTTCAGGTGTGGAGTCAAAGAGCCAAATGAACACTCTCTTTGACAGAAATAGAAAAAGCCAGATGTTTCTCTCGCTCTCCCATTTTTTACTGGGAAACTAAAGCCAAGTTGAATACCAGGTCTTACCTGTAATGACCTGAATCATTCTAGACACCCCGTTGGGCAGTACACATGGTGCTGATTACATGAAATTTCTTCTTGGGTGAAAAAAAACCCTGAATGCCCTCTCAACTTTTATCTCACAATTCTGACCTTTTTTCTTAGCATGATGTAAACTCGCAATTCTGAGTTATAAAGTCCAGTTTTGAGTGGAAAAAAGACTGATATGGTCTCAGAATTGTGAGCTTATATCTTATATATGATTGTGTGATATAAACTCGCAATTAAAAAAAAAAAAAAAGTCAACTTTGGATCACACAAAAAAATGTATTTTGAGAATTGTGAGAAAAAAGTCAGAATTGCGATAAATAAACTTGTGAGATAAAAAAAGTTGCAATTACCTTTTTTTTTTTTTTTTTTTTTTTTTTAAATTCAGCGGCAGAACAAACAAAGAAAACAAATAAATTCCAAACTATACACATCAAAAAAAAAAAAAAAAAAAAGAAAAAGAAAAATGCACTGGCAGCACATTATCCATTCATTTTATGGACATTCCATGTAAAACACTGGTTAAAAACCAAAAACCAAAAAAACCAAAAAAAAAAAAAAACAAACAAAGCAAAAACAGTGTAGGATTACAAATTTTGTGAATCTTTTTTTATGTAATTCACAAAAAGAAAAAAAAAAAAACAAAACAAAAAAAAAAAATACAAAACAAAACAGTGTAGTTAATGCTTTCTGTGAAATAATATTTTTCCAACCTGATCCACAAATAAAATATACAATAGAAATAAGGCTATACCATCTTTAAAAAATTCCAAGGAAGATTTAAAGCTTGTCTTTACACAAACAAACATAAAAAAATAAATAAATAAGAATTTATTAGATTTTTCTCTTTGATTCTAGTTACATTATATTCAAATGCAGTTCTGCATCATCTGCTACAGTACGTCAGTTCAAATACAATTCAAATTAAGAAACTGAATTAGAATGTAAAAGACAAAAAAGCCTCTATAGTGAAGAGAAGAAGAGGAATTAGAAGAAAAGCAACACCCTGCAGTACATTTTAGCATAAGACACTATGCATTTGTAAATCTTTTTTTTTTTTTCCCAACCATTTCTGAATACAGCAGCATAGGGGCTACATATCCCTTGATGCACATTCAGAGGAAAAAACATCTTCATGCTAAGAGAGCCATAATGGATGTGCAGATTTTTACTAGTGCCACATCTAGCAGCTGCAGGGTGAAGGCACAGCGCCTTTGTTGCCTAATTGACTGCATGTGGCGGAAATAGACATGAATGGGGTGTCAGACCGGAGCCAGAATGAAACATTTGGATGTGGAACTAAAGAAGCCGCCTTATCGGTGAACACATACACACAGACTGTTCGCTTTTACAAAGAGATAGAGCAGACACGCACACATACACACAGCCATGAAAAGACCGAATCCAGTGTCCTGTGACACTCTGATAACATTGGAGCAGTTTGAAATGTTTTCAAGAATGGTTTTTACTGCATCTCGAGACCCATCAGGACAATAACACATTCTGGATGAGTGTATAAATTTGGATTTATAGTGTTGTGCTACTTTTGAAGAAAATAAGAGGCTGTTGAAACTTTAAACAGGCGAGGTAGAAACCTACAAGATGGCAGAAATAGTGATTTATTGCTGTTTGTGTGGTGCACATGAGATTGGAAAGATCTGTTGTGCTTACTAGGGGGAACTGTGTCTGCTGATAGCATTGTTTATTTGCACATACTGTTTTAGAGTATAAATTTTGCAAATCAGGTAGTATTTTTTTTTCTTTTCTTGTGGTGTAATGTTAAGTGAATTGGCCTCTTTGTGCACCAACAAGCATATTGTTCATTATTGTAGTTTATCCACTTATGTTATGCTTTTCCTTCAATCTAATGACACAAGCAACAAGCAGCTTGTGAACAGCAAAAGCAATTTCTGCTTATTCCTGTTTCCTCTCTTTACTGTAGCACATAATTGCGATAAACATTGTTGCAGGACATTTTGCATGAAAATATGTATTTCCAGGGGCTCGTCGAATTACCATGTTTATGGTTCATTAATTTTTTCCTACAGCCCCTGAGCTGCAAGCCACAATCCTTGAATTCCTTTCAGAAACCTCAATTATGCTAACGAGATCAAGGCATTTAGTCCTATTAAACCTGTTAAAGTTTGCTGCATATCGTTCTGGCCCGCTAACTTCAGAGAGAGAGCAAGAGAGCAAGAATGCATAAAAATTAGTAAAACACGCAGGCAAAAATGCATTAATGCGATTAAAAGATTATTGAGAGCTGCACACCTTTGCATCTGTTTTTAACATACATTATAAAGTCGCTCGGTGCTCATTATAATTGTCAGAAGGGTAGCTTTGAAGAAGAGTGTTAACAAGAGAATACATTATAAAACTGAAAGCACTGCAGGATAACTACTTTTCTTAGAGCCGCATGGTCCCTTTGGCATTAAGCACTCGAGTTCTTTATATCAAGGACCAATAAAGACAAAAGCCCCATTTCAATCCCATTATGTTTTATTTTAGTCTACTTGGACTACTTGGTGTTATGATTATACAAGATGGTTGTGTTCTAGATAACTTTAAATGTCAAGAGCCATCATTTTACCATGCAATAGGTCATGATGACAAATGCAAAATAATGTCTGTCGTGTGTATGTCTGTTTCTGTCTTGACTGTTTTACTCATACTGCTCATACTGAACATGAATATGTCAAATTGTTCTAATAAGCAAAGGTACTATTACTTTTCAAAGACATGTTCAATGTTTTTTTCCCCCTGAAGATGACAACACTCCAATAAACTTACACCAAATGACAGCACATTACAATTAATATAGACAATGTGCTAAAAACAGCTCAAACATCTCAGTTACTACAGCTCCTGTAAAATTATCACTCAGTATCTTGTGAGAAAACATGCAAAAATCATACTATTTCAACAGTATGTGTCATTGAAGGTATAGTTCACACCAAAATGAAAATCTGCTGAAAATGTATCCAGAGACTCATGCTGATTTGAAAAATCACTACCGGATTGTCTGCAGTGAATGGGTGCCATCAGAATGAGAGTCCAAACAGCTGCTAAAAATAATAATGCACTGTCCATAATATTCCAATCAGTTAACATCTTGTGAAGTGCTGTGTGTTTGTAATAAATAATCATTTACAAATTTATATCATACATTATTTTTTTTTTAAATCATTTATCTAAATTATGGTTTGTACTCACACAGAAGAGATTGATGAATAAAGTCAGGAATTTTTGTTTTCTTTGCACACAAAAAGTATTCTCGTAGCTTCATAAAGTTAAGGTTGAATCACTGATGTCACATGGACTATTTTAACAATGTCCTTACTGCCTTTTTGGCCCTTGAACATGGTAGTTGCATTGCTGTCAGGGTCAGAACACTCTTGATTTAATCAAAAATATCTTAATTTGTATTTTGAAGATGAACGAAGGTCTTATATATTTGAAATAACAAGATGGTGAGTAATTATTGACAAAATTGAAATTTTTAGGTGAACTGTCCCTTTAAAACTGTTGCTTTTGGCTAAAATATGAGTTTTAGGTCCATAATATTACTTTCTCCAGTGAAAAAAGTCACCTCGTGTGAATCAGGAGACAAAAATGCACATACAGAGTTTAGAAGCGAATGCAGTCCAAAACAGTTTTAAACAACAAAATTATTGGGTTTTAAGGTGAGAGGCCACAGAGGATAGATTTTTTTAGTGGAGGGAACTTTATTATGGATTATGGATTGATATTTTGGCCAGGTGCATGGACTAAAAAGTTAAAGGGGTGCTATTATGCTTTTTCACTTTTTGAGTTTTAGTCAGTGTTTGGTGTGTATCTTTGGGCATAAAAAAGATCTACAAAGTTACAATCTCAAAGTCCACTCCAAAGGGAGATATTTAGTTTTAAAAAATCTCTATTCAAGAATTACAACGAACAGCTCCTTTGAACTACAGCGTTTGTTTTCTGCATGTTACGATATCACTACGTGGCCCGTTAGAATAATATTGAAATAAATCCCACCTAGGGAAATTTGAATTGTTGGAGGCAGGGTAGGGATGAGGTGGGGGATTAGCCTAACTTTAGCGATGCAGCACGGAGAGCCGCTTCAACAAGCCGCAGCGCGGCGGGTATAAACACAAGCACTGACACAAGGTGCAGACGTGTGCAGTACAGGGGGTCCAAACACATGCTGAGGCCGTGATCTGCTCCGGTTGCTGTGTCGGAGCTGTAACACGCCGCAGACGTTTGCAACGTGTGGTAAGAGATACATTCATCATACAATGTAGACAGCTTCACTTATAACGTGAGTGTTATTTTTTTAAAGGCATAAACTTGCACTAGAATAGGCTAGGCTAATCAGTAATGATGTACTTTGATATTGTTAGGCTGCTTTTAGCCTTATGCTGGAGCTGGTTTTGGGCAATGAAACTAAGTACACTGTAAAAAGTTTTCACCGGTTTCAACTTAAAAACTAAAAAAAGTTCAGCAGCTGCCTTAAAATTTTTAAATTATTAAATCAACTTAAAAGTACAAGTCATTTTCAACTCATTTTATTGTAGCGAGTTGAAATGACTTGTAGTTTAAAGTTGATTTAACTTAAAATTTCAGGGCAGCTGTTGAACTAAGTTGAAACTGGTGAAAACTTTTTTACAGTGTATGTAAATAATTAAATAAATTAGCACAGTAATATCATGTATTGGCGATCTCGCAGGCTGACGATAGGACCCAGCACTATTAGAGCGTATTATTTACTCACCCTCCATGCATCTTAGGTGTATATGACTTACTTTCATTCAGACTAATGCAATCGGAGTTATATTAAAATTTATCCTGGCACTCCCAAGCTTTAGAATAGCATATGGGTGTTTCTCCTCATCAGTCCAAAACAAGTCAAATAATGTGCATCCATCCATAATAAAAAGTGCCTCACATGGCTCCGGGGGGGTCAATAAAGGCCTCCTGTAGTGAATTGATGCATTTTTATAAGAAAAATATCCATAATTAAAACATAAGAATCAGTTGTGTTACACGGAACTTGCTTCTTTGACAAGGGGCATGGCAGTACTGAAATACCGTCCAAGCTGTTCGCCAATCGCAATGCAGTGGGAGAGCTAACCAATCACAGTATTTAATTTTTCAAAAGGCAGGCCTTCATTAAACCCGGAACCACACTGTAAAAAACAATTTGTTGAGTCAACTTAAAATAATTTGTAAGCTGGCTGCCTTAAAATTTTAAGTTCAGTCAACTCAAAAAAAGTTTATTCAACTTGAAATGTTAAATTATACTAAGTGACAACTTTGACTTTCAAATTTTAAGGCAGCTGGGTTACTTACCCATCTGTTAAGTTTAGCAGACTCAAATATCAAAGTTGTTACTTAGTACAACTTAACATTTCAAGTTGACTAAACTTATTTTAGTTGACTGAACTTAAAATTTTAAGGCAGCAGGGTAACAAATTATTTTAAGCTGACTCAACAAATTGTGTTTTTTATTTTTTACAGTGTAATCGAGCCATTTGTGCGGGGAGAAATGTATTGTAATAATGTAAATTATGTTAAGAAATAATACACTGTAAACCCGGATAAGTTCTACTAACTTAAAAAAATTGAGGCAACTGATTGCCGCTATTTTTTTAAGTTTGCAAACTTAAATATCATCAGTAAGCATATAGCTACTTACTTTGAGTACCTGTAAATTATAAACAAACATTAATTTAAATCAAAATATATATTTAGTGTTTTGTTCATCTTTACTTTAGTGCAACTCAAAGTTTTGAGTACTGACAACTTTAATTATTTCACTTAATTAAAATATCCCTCAAATATATATAAAAATTTTTAATTGATCTAAACTTAGTTTAAGGAGCTTTAAGTGTTATTAAATCAAATTATATAATTTACATAACTTAAATTGTAGTAGTAATGTTACTTAAATATTTTGTGGCAACTGATTGCCTTGTTTTTTTTAAGTTTCCTGTACTCAAATATCTACATTTTACAACTTAACAGTACAAATTACAAATCTGAAATCATTAAACAAAGTACAAAAATTTATTATAAAACATGAGACATTAAAACAGTTCTGTGCAATAAAAAGGCACACCAGCTCAAATAAATTACATTAAAATATTACCTTAACAGCCATTATGCCAACAAAAACTGTGACCACAGTTCTGTGCAACAAAAAAAAGGCATACCTGGCATGAATCAGCAAGTCATTCTTTAGAGCCAGCACCCTTGGCTTAAGTTTGCCATCATCAAGACCCAAAAGAACCTTCTAAATAAACTCAAACGTGTTGGCCATCTCTTTTGGATATGAGAGATCCAATGCATAGATTAAGCCAAACATCAAAAGGAAAGCATCAGAGTCTCTGAAGGTTTGTTATGACAACTCCATTCTCAAGGATGATCAAAATCTTCTCTGTATTGTACCGAACTGCAATGTCTGGGAGTTCTCGGATGACTGTCAAAAGGGCAACTGATGAATCAACATCTGGCTCTTCTGAATCATCTTCAATCTGGATGTAAAAAGTATTGAAACACAATTACCAAATGCTATCTTACCAGTGTGAAAAAAAAATGCTGAAATATAATCCTAAGAAATATGCAGAATAAGTGACTTACCGTGCATATTTTAAAGAATTTTGAGGTGTCTTCTCTCAGATACACAGGAAGTGCACAGAGCGCTGTTGTTCGCCTTGTGTGTACATCATGTTGATCCTTAAAGTTCACATTGAAAACAATGTTAAAAGTGGAACACACACGTTTTAGCCAGCACAAAACCAAACAATGCTAACTTGACACAGAATGAATGCCAAAAAGTTGATCAAGGCATAGATAAAACTCTTAAAGGGACAGTTCATCCAAAAATAAAAATTGTGTCATCATTTACTCACCTTTAAGTTGTTCCAAATCTGTATAAATGTCTTTGTTCTGATGAACACATGATGATATTGAGAAGAATGTTTATAACCAAACAATTATTGGACCCCATTGACTACCAGCATTCTTCCAAATGTCTTCCTCTGTGTTCATCGAAACAAAGTATAGTAAGTTATACAGATTTGGAACAACGAGCAAGTAATTCATGACAGAATTTTCATTTTTCTGTGAACGATCCCTTTAAAAGTTTTTTTTTTTTAATGTATTTTAAATCAACGGTTCTCAAACCTGTCCTGGAGGACCCCTGCACTGCAAATTTTGTATGTCTCCCTCATCTACACACATGATTCCATTCATCAGCTTGTTGTAGAAACTGCAAGAACTAAATTGGGTGTGTCTGATCAGGGAGATATACAAAATGTGCAGGGCAGGGGGTCCTCCAGGAAAGGTTTGAGAACCACTGTTCTAAATTAAATACAAAAATTCAGAAAATGTTTACTCATCACTTAGTACATGATAAATCCAAGTCATAGTTAGACTTATATATTTGGATCAAGTGATAATATTCAGTATATACAGTCAAAACAATGTCTGTTGAAGCATTAAACAACAATAATACCATGATAATACCTTTAAGTCATAAAAGTGCATCAGCAGTTTTTCCAGTCTTCGCTGCTCTCTGTCGATATAAAGTCATCAGGCGAAAACTGTGGCGGTCTAGCTCTGCGTAAAATGTGTTTGTTAAATTCTGGTTGGTAATGCGCTGAAATTCAGCACATACCTGAAACAGAAGACAAGAAAAGCATGTCACAAACCGACTGAATATATTAAATACATTTTTAAACACACAATTAGAGTTTATTATATCTGTGATTCCAAACGTAGAGCTGGCCAGCATCCAAGGATCTCTTTCACTGGTGATGGACTAACTTTTGAATAATGACTATGCTGCAATTGAATGTGTGTGAGCAAGTGTGTTCTGGATTGAAATGAGGCTGTACACAGCTTACAGTCCCAAGCCATCCCTCTAATTCACCAAACAAAAATCTAAGACAAATTTACCTGGAAGTTGTCCCAATTTTTGTAACTGTAACTTTCAACTTGCTCAGCAGAGATCCTAAAAAAAAAAAAAAAAAAAAAAAAGTTGAAATTAAACCTAAACTTCAGATGCAATAAATAAACATTTAATTCAGTATTTTATTTATTTATTTTTTTTTTTTTTTTACAAATTTTTATATTTTGTAATAGAATTATATTTGCAAGAATGTGTGTCTCACCTTAGGAACTGCAATAGGAACAACGTGGACTCAATAGGCCTGTGAAGTTCAAACTAGTTTTATGCATCAAAAGGTCGAAGAAAAGATAACACAAAGAAAACTAATTTTCATCAAATGATCTGCAGCTGACTCCACCTATACAAAAATACACACATTTTCAGAAAGTCCAAACTGTAAGACTGCATATGTACTGCATCATTTAATATCCTTTTTTTTTGTAATATTCTTTCAAAACAAAAGACAACCTTATTTGGTATTTCTTAAAAAATGTTGAATTTTAACAGGCAGTGACAATCCTAAAAACATAATGCCAATGAAATAACCTTTAACTTCAGATTTACGTAAACATTTAGCGTCAACGGGGGAAATTTCATTAAACAAAATCTATGTTCGTGTAAGGATTATGTTACAAAAATGTTCGTGTCTCACCTTGGGAACTGAAACTGCGGGAACAGCGTGGACAGATGGACCGGACAGGCCTGTTAAGTTCAGACTACTTTTATGCATCAAATCGTCGAAGAAAACTATCCATAACACAAAGAAAAAAGATAGAACACGCACTTTCACCAGATAACCTGCAGCTGACTTCACGTATAGAAAGAATACACGACTTAATATGTTTAAAAATGTTTATGTGCGCTGCATCATTTAATATCCTAACGTTAGAGAAATTTAGATATGCTTGTACACTTTTAACTGGTAGCTCTATTCTAAATATTCTGAAAAACTGTACACATTAACTAGAAAACCTAACGAGCGTGGATGGTGTGAGTGTAGCCGATACCAACTATAAATAGACGGCAACATTATTTGAAACAGCTGAATACTTGCATATGTTTGTAGACATCCAAATAGAGCGCGAACTTCTGTGCATCTGTTTGAAACACGCCTGAGTGCACGTTCAGCGATGACGTCACTTTTTCGTAAAAAAAAGACGCCACTAGAGGGCGTATGTTTGACATTAAAATATTTGATTATGGTTGAATCTATTTTTCAAGTTCCCTAAACTCATAACTTTAGTGTAGTTGTAAAAAACTAAAACTAAAAATTACTGTTAACTTAAAACTCTGATAGATGTTGTGTAAACTGAAAAATAATAGTTAGCTAAACTTTTTGGCACATTTTGAGTACCAGGTACTTTACATTATAAGTTAGTTATACTGTTTGGGTTTACAGTGTACCACTAAGTACTAAACATGAAAGCATGTTCTAGTACACCCCCAAAACAAAATCAAGACCCCTTTAAAACACCTCCATGAATGATTCGTTTACAAACAGCTCCTTATGTCACAGAACTTTAATTGATGGGCTGGAGTCATGTGGATTACTTGTGGATTTCTGTTACATTTTTATCAGCTGTTTGAACTCTCATTTTGATGCCACCCATTTGTTACAGATGATCTATTGGTGAGCAAGTGATACAATGCTACATTTCTCCAAATCTATTTTGATGATGAAACAAACTCATCTAGATTTTGAATGGCCTGAGGGTGAGCATATTTTCAGCAAATTTTAATTTTGAGTGAACTGGTCCTTTAAGAACATGGCATATTCAACATAATGGAATTATAAAGTGCTGATCCGCTACAAACTAATGAAATATTACCACAGATATTGATATTGCAGGCCTTCAGGCTACATGTACGAGTGCCCGTCAAAAATAATATAACATGTTGTTATTCAGTGTGCTGGTATCATCTAACATGATTTTGCCCGTTGGAACATATTAACTGCACATTTTGAAAAATGACTTGTAGGATGAAAGTAATTATTGGTCACAAGTTTGTCACCACAGGGCATGAACTGGACTGAGTTGAGAAATTCTCTTTGTGGGATTGGATTAACAGTTGGGCGCTCTCTGCATTTCCTTCACTCTCTCAGTCTCACCCGTACCAGCTGGTGGACAGAAAGACTGAGTGAATGCTTTCAGCCTTTTCTGGATCGGATTAGTTCAGGCCAGTCAGAGGATGTGTGTCACCTTTCTTGCCCCCTCCGGCACCACACGTGCACTGTGATGTCAGGTTTTGGTTGTGAGAAACATTCTGCCAGGAATCATAAACAGGTACAAAATGAAATCTACCTTCTGGCAATGTGTGTTCTAGCCAGCTAAACCTTATTCTCTGATAGGTAAATAATACATCCAAAACACAATAACTATGCACAGCTGTCTCTTCCTTAAATAATAATAATAATTAAGACAAAATGATCAGCTTGCATAGAATTAGAGATATGCACAAGCATAGTAAAATAAAGCTTGGCTGTGTTTTGGTTTAAATGTGCTCTAAGTGCTTTTTTTATGGAAAAGCATTGAGAAAAAGATCCCTACAACCTGACAGATATCACTGAAATAAGTGTCATGAGATATCAGACTTGTCACTGTGACAGCCCTAGGCCCTGTAAACACCACAGAATGATCTATTGTTTAACAATCTATTGTTTATCGGAAGTTCTGTCAGTCATTTTCAGCTCTCTGTCTGTCAGTCATTCAGCAAGGGTTTGCTGATATCGGGTTTCCTGATATGCAGTTAGTGAAATGGTTAACATCACTTACCGCACCTTTAAGGCAAGACAGGAAGCCATTACAACACTAAAGTGCATTGAATTTCCTTTATAACCCACTGGAACATGGAAATGTAAAACCTTGTTTGATGTTAAATGATCGAGGTCGCTCTTAGCGACTGAAATCAGTGCTCATATAGCGGTGCTCATTATCATACAAACGAGCATGGATCTAATTAAGGCCATCCTAAATCAAACAGGAATTACAAAATGACTTGAATCCAATCAAGTATATTTGCAGCTCCCTCCTTATGTGAGAGAAATGGAAATGCATCTAACTTTTTAATTCCTTTTTTCAATCATGCTGTTGTAAGAACAGACTGCATATTTATGGATATCACAAGATTTTAACCAGCATGTGTTTTAGTAAACGTACTTGTTTCTATTTTCAAAAAAGCATACTACCATGTACCATTTCTGCAGTGTGTATAGTATGCAGATTTTTTTCTGTAGCGTTAGAAAATTTCGACGGCCTACTACATTTGCCAAAGAGTAGTAAACAACAAAGCGCACAGACTGTATGTTTCCTATTTTTGCTCGATTGGACAGTCATAAGTTAATGGTACAGTTCATCAATTAATTTATTGTGAAGTGAAAAGGTACTCGTTGGTAATAAACCAATCTATCATGAACATGTTTTTACTTTCAAACCATTGCTTCCCCCAACCATAATATTGCTTTCTCCAGTGAAAAAGTCATCTTGACTGAATCAGAAAGTAATATGCACAGATCTAGCTCCATTTACAACAACCCAAAAATAGTCTAAACAATGATGTAAGTGGTTTTTGATGATTTTTCCCCAGTGGATTACGCATTTAATAACAGTTTAAAGTTAAAATGGCTTAAAGGGATAGTTCACCCAAAAATGAAAATTACCCCATGATTTACTCACCCTCAAACCATCGTGGTGTATATGACTTTTTTTCTTTCAGACGAATACAGACGGGTTATATTAAGAAATGTCCTGGCTCTTCCAAGCTTTATAATGGCAGTGAATGGGTGTTGAGATTTTGAAGCCAAAAAAGTGCATCCATCCATCACTAAAAGTACTCCACACAGATGCAGGGGGTTAATAAAGGCCTTCTGAAGCAAATCAATGCATTTGTGTAAGAAAAATATCCATATTTAAAACTTCATGAACCGTAATCTCTATCTTACGCTAACTGTTGTACTCACGTTCATGAGAGAGTTGTGTTCCAGTGGATGGCGTAGACGTGGAGTAAGCTCTGATGAGAAATGATGAACACGGAAGTGCAGAGAATAGAGCAAAACAAAACACCAGTCATGAATTAGAAGTACAAAATGAGGATTTGTAAATAAAAATGATGATATAAGCCAAGAAGAGACTGGTTTTCCTTTGCTGAGACCATCCTGGATTTCTTTCTTACATAGAGTTTTTCATTTCACTAGATGTAAATTGTCAGACTAGGGTCATGTGGATTACTTGTGAATTATTATGTTTTTTAGCTATTTGGACTCTCAATCTAATGGCACCTATTCACTGCAAATGATCCATTGGTAAACAAATGATGTAATGCTACATTTCTCCAAATCTGTTCTGATGAAGAAACAAACTCAGTCATTTTTGGCATATTTTTATTTTTGAGTAAACCATCCTTCTATCGGAATGTCTTCTGTCTAAAAAAGGGATAGTTTTGTCATCATTTACTCACCCTCAAATCGTTCCAATACTATATGATGATAGATGACAACTGGACCCCTGCTGGTAGATCCCATAACAATTTTGCAAACTCCATTGACAGCTTCATTATTATAATAGATCCTTTACCAGGTCCCAATTTTTGGAGTGTGAAATGGGCTTAGCTCTTTACAGCCTTTGATGTCCCAGCTAGGGTTGCTTCAGTTGATTTTTAGGAAATTAAGTTACACTCTCCATATCTTAACGCTACATATGCCATTTGAGATTTAAATAAACCATTGATGGCAACTAACTAAACTGAAACTCTACTCAGTGCAAGTGGAAAGTCAGGCAGGTGACATTTCAACAATTTAGTTAGCAATACAACCCTCTACACTGCAGTATTGAGGTTAATAATAATGACTGTCATTCCACCCGCTCCTCAGGTCTGCATCTTAGACACACACCTATGAAACCCAGACAAATCAAACACTCATTTGATGATGCAGACAGAAATAATTGCAAAAGAAATGGGAAAAGAAAAGCCAAACTCTCATTGATTGCAAGCCTCAGCTTCACTAATAGCAGCCTGCACATATCAAAAACCCAACAGGCTGCTTGAAAGTCAGAATGTGTGCATCTGTACCTCACAACCAGTTCCTGTCAAGAGTCTCCTGAAAGTGTGATCTCAAAGGAAGACTTTGAACAATGACACTTTTTGGAAACTATTCATTAGCACTTCATATCTGACTTGGTTTACTTATACTGTAGCATTAGCAAAGTTTGTAAAACAGAAAAAATGACTAGTGTGATGAAACACAGGAAAATCTGTAACACTGGAAACAATTGTCTCTGACGGTGTGCTACATATGGATGTAAATGTTTGTTTTATTCCTCTGAAAAATCAGGGGAGGCTGAACTGCCATAGTGTACATTTGCAATAAAATTGCGTCAGGGACTTAAAAGGACGGCTTACCCAAATATGAACATTTTGTCATCATTTACTCACCCTCATGTTGTTCCAAATCCTCATGACTTTCGGTTTCCTGGAAAGCAAAAGGAGATATCAGGCAGAATGTTAAGTTCATTTGTATACATATGCCAATTTACTTCCACTGGACTGATGCCACTGAGGACTAAGCCTTATATTTAAGTTAACGTAAAGCTATTTAAAGCTAATCCCACTACATCACTGCAGGAAATGCTTCATTATGGATTTCCTGCACAGTTCCCTCAGTGGTCTAGGAAATAGTGATCTTTTAATAGATGCTCTAATTTTGTTAATTACGGTTCAACATGGCTGAGCCGAGAGTAGTAGAATATCGACGGTGACATTACACAAAGCAAAGTGCGATTACATTGATAAATCACACCTAATATTTTCATCATAGGAAGCAGTCAGACCCACTTTCCCTATCTTGCCATATACTAGCCTTTATATTGACTTGAGGAACATCAGCAGTGCTCTCTATTGACTGCTCAAAGAGTGAACTGCTAAATGTCTTTCAAAATGAAATGCACTGTTAAATCCAACGAACTGTCACAGCCTTTACTGTTGGAGGAACAAAAGGGGAGAGATATTTGTTCTTTCTCATCCTCTCGCTCTCTTTCTCTCCTTTCATTGAAAAATAAACGTCAGTCTGGGAGTCTAGATTTAGACAGTGTGAATAATGAAATTCTTGGGCAGGGACGTCTGGACAGAGAGGAAGTAACTACACATTGACACAGCACGCAAGTACAAATAATGTGTATGAGTACAATCTCTCTCTCTCACACACACATACATACACTTATTATTAGTTGTCTCCACATAAGCACAGAAATGTCATGTATCTTATAATTACTGAACACAATTGCCTCAGTGTTTAGCTCTCAGCATCTGACATTAATCCACGTGTGATGTTTGTTATCCTGCTAAAATAATACCGTTCATGTGATTAGCCAAGAAGTGTGTAAATAAACAGACCTTTTCCAGTTATTCTTGATATTCACTGTAAATAATATTATTAAAGTAATTATATGTTTGTAAATGACATGGTTCATGGTTTTCAGACTCCTGCCCTCTTCCCATTTCTTTTCTCTTTTTTTTTCATTTTGTGCCAAGGGTCATGGTCAGCTCATCCTGCAGACAGACTCTGTTCTGCCAAGCAGACGACCACTTTGGATGAAAGCATGATACTGTTAATCTGCCAGCCAAATGCTGTGGCTTCCAAATGTCTTTAGAGCCAAGAAGGAGACCTTGCGGTCAGACGGAGAATGCTTGTTTCCACTGAAGGTGTGGTCGACCTACCAAGAAGCTCTGAAAGTCTAGCGGATGTGAACATGCAGTCACACCAGATGATTTATTTGTTTTATCTCCAGCTGAAAGGTTCAGTAATAGAGCTCTTGAAGAAGAGAAACATCAATCTGACATAAAATGCGAATAAAATGAGATCAAATGGACATATTGCCTAAATCTCCAGCTCAGAAGAAATATCTGAGAAGTCCCCAGCAATCTCCCATCTCTTCTATAGCTTCAGAACAGATCTAAAGTGTCTCAATCTGTACACAAATTTGCTAAGACACCAAAGTCCACAATCAAAAATCATATTCAAACACTTCTGAGTTACGCTATTCACATTCATTTTATAGCTCTCTGATCTTAATATGTGTCTCATTTGTGCCTATTTTAATTTTCTATAAGGAATTTCTGAAGATTATTCTGTTGACACTAATGAACTCCATTAAGTCTTGGGAGCAATAAAAGAGCAATCTCTTGAGGAAATATTCTTTTGGGCATTTATGTCAGCAATATTTTTCTTCGCTGTCAGCAAAATCTCTCTTCATAACTTATGAATGATCATCACCTCACACTACATATGAAGTTTGTATTAAGTCAAAGATAACAGAGCACAGCTCTGTTTTTAGTAAAACAAAATGAGTAGTCAAATTTAAACACAAGCTAGCAGATAGTAAACCTTCTAAAAAACTTAATTTTAGAACCACAAACTGACTAATCAATCAGAAACCTCTTTTTGCAGCAAAAAGCTTTGATTTTGTGATGCAATTCAGTGCAAGCTATTATTTGTTTTAGTCTCTAACACACAGATGGACTGAGAGTTCAAAGATGGACACACATAGACATTGTTAAATGTTTACATGCACTCACGCAGCCGAACGCACCGAGAGTATAGCTCATGGACACTGAAATGTCCTCTGCAAGATGCTTTTTACTGCTCAATTTAAAGTCAATTTAAGATAAAAAGAAAAAAGAGAAAGACAGAAAAAACACTTTGCGCCTTTGGCGGAAATTACAGCGTAAAACACACTTTCAGACCGGACTAGTGTTTGAGAGGATGAGGAGGACAACCATTTACTTTAGATCCCTGTGACTTTTCTTAAAAGCCCAACATTAGAGCCAATGCCCTTGAGAGCCTTTTAGCATACACCGAGCACAATCACAGAGGAACGGCTTGTACCTCAGCTTTCCACCTTTGTAGAGATTAGTTCACATTTATAAGGAACAACAGAATACAAATTAAATTAGATGTGTTATCAATGCAAGAAAAGGAAAGAAAAAAAGAAAAACAAGAACAACAACTGAAGACTCACAGACTGTTTAATATCTCTGCTGCCTGCCTGATTGTATTATGTTAAGAAAGGAAACATGATCTGTAATAATAAAGATAACATACATGTAGATACAGTACAGTAAGTACAGTAATATGAAGAAAAACATTTATTACGTATTCCTTGTCAAAATGTCATTTGACACAACACCGGTATTCCGTTTTTAAAAAAAATTCATACAGTGTGTGTAATTCAAACCGGCTTATCATTAGAAGCAGTATATCATCCAGCACTAGCAGCTGTTAAATAAACACGGCATCTCAAATACTGTCTGTATGAATGTGCAAGGGGAATCAAGCCTGTATTCCTTACCAGTAACCACAGCGGCAGTGATCAAAGTAATATAAAAAATGGCGACATCCATGAAACTGAAAATCTTATGTCTTGTCATGTCATGACATGAACCCAATCAAGCTGCCAGTTCTTCCATCAAATCTCCATGAACCAACAGCAGTTTTTATATTTAAAAACTTAAGAACTTAACTTAAAAACGTAAAAACTTTTAGATAACACACAACTCATTTTTCCGTCATTGTAAGTTACTGAAGCCACACATGAAAACACGCAACACATGGTAAACGTGCGTTTGTGCACCTCTTTTGCACTGTATGAAGTGGCAGACAACCAGTTGTCCAGTCCTGTTCCGTTCACACAGTGCATGTGTTCCAAGAATGCAGTTGTGGGTCCTGGAAATGTATGGGTGTGAGTTTGGTTACAGGATGCGGTTCTCATGCCCGTAAATACCTTCAAGTACAGTACAGGATTGACAACCATTTTCTGCTGCTGTGTGAATGTGGCCTGAATGCGCAGTAATGGTGTTTTATTCCTGAATGAATCAAATTTTGAACAAATCGGTTGAATGAATGATTCAATGACTCACCCATAAAGACAGTTTATTGGTGCACTCCACTTCACTTTCGTTATGTCCTTCCCTCACTAGCTTCCCTCTGCCTCTCTGCATGAGCGCCCACTACTGGAGGCATGAACGATTGATGAAGTGTTTTAGTTCAGTAAGATTCAGTGATTCACTCATAAAGACAGTTATTTGCCCCCACCTAATGGTGTTTACTGAATCTGATCAAATCAGATTGGAACTACTAATTTTTAACAAGCTCTTGCTGATGTTGTGTTGCAGTATGCGTCAAAAAGCACCGGACTGTGGTGGTTTCACATTGGTGTTCAGGACAGCTAAAGCCTTTTTCAGGTCAGGGGTTCTCAAAGCATTGTCCATGGCCTAAGTGGGATCCTGCATTTAATCCAATAATCTGGCTGGAAATAAAATGTTATTGCTATTGTCATGTAAAGCAGGTCATTCTTAATCTGCCCAGTATGTAGAAATATTCTCTGTCCCTGCTCCTATAATAATCCCTGATAATGACAGGCCTAACAGGCCTGTTTTTTGTGTATGTGTGTTGTATTTTTCAGTGTATCTCTATATGAATTTTTGAGATAAGACAGGCTAAAGTGGTGTTAAGGCCTTTAGATGGTTGTCTTTAGCTCATCCAGTGTATTTGTGATGAGTATGACATGATTGCAAAATTACGTAGGATGTGTCTATGTTCGGAGTGCTTGTGACTTGATGTTCTTTGTTAAGTCAATTCAAATCCTTTGTTTAAATAAATAAATAAATAAATAAAAAACTCCACAGATGGGTTGTCGTTCCGACATGGTACAAATCCAACGCTACACTGTTGGATTTTTGACAATTTCGTGGTGGCCAATTGGATAGGAGGTCTCAGTCCCAGATGTGCAGACAGATGGTTTGGACTGTGAAGGGATGTGTGTTTGTTCAATCGTGTGTGTGTGTGTGTGTGTGTGTTTGTGTGTCTGAGAGGAGCCAAATGTAGAGCCCGGCACTGGTTCGGTTCATACTGTGCAGGTAAAGACATGATCAACAGATGTTTAGCTAAACAGTATGTGTGTGTGTTCAATTGATTTTTCCTCAAATGGTCTTTAACAGATGCTGTGATTACAGGTGCCCGAACTGAGCTCTTAAGATCCTGACTGCATGGAAAATCTGTTTGGGTTCAGTCCAGTGGCATCGCAACAGAATCTGTCTTGAGGTTTGCATACTACACTTGTTAGAGTAACTGGCCAATTCTGTTATAGCAGTACATTATTACTGCAGCAGCACATTTAACACTTCCCACTCATTCCAAAGTGGGCAGCAACACTTATGAGCATTGTAAACTACTATCCTGCATTATTTTCTTCTAAAACCTCTGGTTTAACCTCTTTCTGAAATGGACAAATAATATATACACATGTAGAAACATGCAGATGCACAGCTATCTTCTGTCCCTGTCTTTATCTGTGTTTTCTCCCACTATGAGTATACATATCTATATCTGGTTTAATGACAAAATTATCTGTATTTGGATAGAATCAGAAGTGTGTCAAAACTAAATGAAAAGATTAAAGTTTCTGAATGTAACTCTGTTCCATTAAATTTTCCATAGCTTATATGTCCTGTGCATTTCATATAGTTTATATTTTTATGTAAAGTAAATCCAATGTAGTTTATACCGTAAACTTCAGATTATTATTTAGATTATTACTCAAAAACACATTACTTCACTGGTCACTTTGTGGCTCTTTTTGTCTTATTTAGGAGAATATTGGCTGGATATGAGCATCTTTTGTTGATAGATGATAATCTTCTCTTTATATTTTATCTTAAGCAATATTATGCTCCATTGTTTTAAACTTTTAATATAAACTTAGGCTGACAAAACAAAGAAATTCCAACTGCAAAATTATGACCTCAGGATATTAACGCATAAAAAAGTAAATAACATTTAACATTTGCTCGCACTTTCTATGTAAAAGTCCATTAATTTCTTCACTGCTTTTAACAGCAGATGTCAATAAGGTCCTAATTAATTAATGTGCGTATGTCATGAGGATAATTGTTCTAGATGAAATTAAGGGCCATAATTTGAATAAACAAAAATAAACACATAACTCTTCTCTGCGTGAGTCAGACACACTGTACTAAGTACACAGGGAAGCAATTACTCATAAACTTAAGGAGGCTTCCCAGTAATTAATGAGCTTTTTAATGTGAAAGTTTTAGATATTGCATTTTTTTGTTTGTGTTGTCTCAAATATAGTGCATTGAATTAAATTTAGTATTTAATTCAGTTAAATTAATGTTTAAATTACAGGTTAATGTGAGTCACACTGAATTGCAGACCTCAGTTTTAGTTGAATAACATGCTATATATGTATTTCGCTAATACCTCCCATGAACCATTTCAAGACAGCAGCTAAATTGGTCAAGCAGCTGCCGAAGTCATTAGCACAGTGTGAATTCTGGAGTGGCATTTGTGTTAAACATAGCATCCAAAAGGACTGGTCAAGATCAACTTTAAGATCAAACAGAAATGCCACAGCAGCCGGACATTGCCCTCAATCCTGCTCTCGCTAGAATCAGAATAGAAGCATCTGATGATGAGAAATGTAAACCTAGTCAGAAACCCTGGTTTTGGTACTCAGGGGATGTGTGCCATGGTACTAGGTCATAAAAACTTTTTTTCCAGGCATGGGCCTGTTGGGACAAAGCAATAAATCATTGACAGTGGTTTGGCTGCAGTGCAGAGGTCTTCTCAAAAAAAGTCAAGATTAAGGACCAAGGAGCAGAACACTTCAAATTTTGCTTGTGGTTGAAAAGGTATTTCAGGCAAAAATAACAACCAAGCAGTATTTTAATGAGGGTCTAGGGGTTACAGTCACAAACGGAACGAAAAAAAGAAAGCAAGCATGATAAGCAGCATGTTATTTTGCATCACAACGTGATACTTCAGCTTTGAATGCTATCACAAAAAAAAAATAATAATAATAAAAAAATAAACACTTTTGAGTGTAAATAGATTACTTCCTGCTCAGTTTCACTTTCACAGATTTAAATAGACTACAGTTATAGTTACAAGTATAAACTTTATGTATGTAATAGTCGACTAACCGTTAGTCGATGAGAAGAGGCTTGGTCAACCAAAATTTTATTAGTTGCTTAGTCACAGAAAAAAAAAAGTGACAAGGTCACACAGTCCGGACAGATCGTTAATGGCTGGTCTATGTGGTAATACAGTATATCGGGCAGGACATCCAAATGCTCACCTATCATTCATCAACCTAAAATATGGCTTATCATCTGAATTGTCAGTAGCAGCAGCTTCACGTGGCTGCTCAATCTAATGTTAACCTAAAAAAAAATGTGCGCTATTGAAACCTGTGGAGTGTGGAAGCTGAATACTAGCATGTTTACTGCATGACAGATGAGGTGCTGGTGCGGTCACTTGCTCATTTTTGGTCATACAGATAAGAATAATACAACTTTTTGAATGTCCACTTTTAAATGAACCAATTCAAATAGAAAACAAATATTCTCTGATTATGTAATCCATATGAAACATAGATACAGGCACATTGCTACTGCGGAGAAGACGAGTCAGTATCGCCAACTTCATCTTTTAGGCAGAAAACAAAGAAAGCAGTAGTTTATCAATTTAATTATTAAAACGTTATTGCAGTCTCCTTACAGTTTTTCCCTGACACATTCATAATTATTATAACTGCCGGTGTGCTGTTGCAAGCTTTTTTTTTGTGTGTGCACTTGAACGCTTATTAGGCTATGTAGGCAATTAAAAGCACATTATTATGATATATATGGTTTGTTAATAAGCATGTGACTAACAGTCGACTAATACTTAAATTAACGACTACTAGTCGACCAAAAAAATCTTTAGTTGAGGGCAGCCCTAGAATTTTTATTTTTAGGTGAACTATCCCTTTAAATTAACATACTTTTTTTTCCCTCAGGGCTTGTACACATATCTGCACCAGTGTTATTTTACAAATTATTTACTATTATAGGATTCATTAACAATTTGACTTATAGGTTTTATTATTATATTTTAAGCTTTTATTTTAAATTCAGTATATATTATATATATAGATTTTTTTTTTTTTAGTTTATAGATAGTGTCTAGCATCCCCACTACAGAGGACAAGCAACTTGGCTAATAAATGGATGTATGTCATTTTTAATAGTTTTAGTTTAAACAACACTGATCTGCACTGTAAAGTAACTGCACAAAATTAAACCTCAAGCCGTTTCTTGATAAACCAGCGGAAAAGTTTCCATCTTCCTTGCCAAAAAAAGTTAATATCTGACAGATTACCTTGGTAAAAGCAAGATAATAAATATTGCTAAATCACCGTTCCCATGAAAGGATTTACATATCGCCAGCTTTCCTGAGTGTACATGGCAGTCTTGTGATTAACCCTGTACATATCTAAATATTTTATGCAAAGACCAAAATCTATTCCAACTTTAAAAATTGTTTGACATCATTTGAAGTTGAAAACTTTGAAAACTTCAGAATTTCCAACAGCTAGTATCAAACATTAGACTGCAAAAACATTTTCTGTGCATGTTAAAATGACCTTGAATGTTTAACAATGGAGATTTTTATTCTTAAAAAAAAAAGTAAAATCCAGGCATTTCTGAGTGATCTTTGCACAAAGAGGCTTTTAAGAAAACGTATTTTACCACCTGGATGGAGCCGCTGATTACCTCTTGCCATGCAGAGCTAACAGCTGTATGTGCACTTACAAACACACTTTGTAGCATTTAGCAATCACTCAAACTGCACAAAAAAACAAAAAAAAACAAAAAAACATCCTGTTACTAATTTCACTCTCCTTATAACAATACGCAAGTTTAAACCTGACAGCATTCAGGTGATTGAATAACAAATGCACGCCTGTAATTTACATAAAAATATACATGCAAGCCAAGACAATTGAGAATTGAGTCCCTGTCACCATCAAGAGTACAGATGCCACTGGGATAAATTTGTCATACTTTGATTGCTAAGTATTGATTGCTAAGAACGAATTTAGCCCCACATACCCATTGAGTATAATTCACTCTTCCTTCCTTCTAGTGCACAATAATATCCTGTACGACACCCTGTTAGGTCAGAGAGCTTTTTCATTCATCAGTTCTATAACTAGTTTTAACGTGTAAATATGGACTATACGGAGTGAAGTTAAACATATACGGGCCACTTGTGTATACACGTCTCTACTTTTTCCCTTTAGAGCTGTTTGAAGTTCAGGGTGATTTAGAATCCTCCTAACAACTAAATTGTTTGAGTGTTTCATCAATAAATCCATTTATGAGAGCGGATATGATTATACAGCAAGGGAATGCCACATTCAGTTTTCAATAATGCTCTTAATCTTTGGGGTTTAATAAAAGAAAGCATTTGTTTGTGCAAGAATTGTAGGTGGAGGAGCAATAATGTGCCAGAGTGTGTTCAAGGTTATCTTAGGTAAGAAGCTTCAGAGTTTATGACAGCTGGCATCATCTGTGTACCAATTGTAGCATCCTTAATGTGAAGCACTGGTATAACAAGGTTACTACAAAGACAAGTATTTGAAAATGATTGTTATGAATTAGATTTCTTTTTATTCTTTTTTTTTTTTCTGTGTGTGCACTGACTGATGGTAGCATCCTTTTACAGTGGGCCAAAATAGTAATACAATTTGAAATGCAATATATAAATGGATAAATGAACTTGCATTAGAAATTGTAATTTTTTTTTAATGTTTGTAATGGTTTTTTTTAACATGTTATCATATTGCAGCAAATAGGGCATTTCCCTATGGAAACATGGAATGTCACTACTCACTAGCAAGACTTGTTAACTATAACTTCTTTCATTAAAAAAATAAAAATCGTCACAGTACCGTAAACTGAAAATACCCCTGTCAGTAGTAATATGACAGTGAGCACTGCTTCAGGACAAAAGCCTCTGATTGGTCTGGGTTATGGTGTCTCATTGTGATTGGTTTGTTATTGTGATGTCTCCCTAGTGTTCGGGTCCATCTGCACAGACTTGGAAGAGGACCAAGAACCCCCAGTATGTGTTACCTCAGAGATTTTGCTACCACACACTTCCTGCATGGAAGAGCATCTGTTCCTCTTCTCCAAAGAGCGACTCGATCAGGCAGGCAAAACAAACAAATATTCAGTGCTACAACACTGTAACTGTCCCACTGTTTACCTATCATCAAGGGTTTTTCAGTCATTTTTAGTCCAAATAATCAGAGGCTCAGATACTCTAGAGGTTATACAAGACCCTCATATTTGCCTCAAATTTCCCAACAGAAGATACTGTCATTGTTCAGAAGGCGACACTAAAAATGACTAAATATGAATATATAGCTAACATTTTAAGCCATAGCAGATCTCAACTTGGCCAAACACACACACAAGCTGAGTGTGTGCAGAGCCTTGAGCAGGTTCACAGTTTCATTGATGTTGCAGCTGCTTCTTGCTGATATCACACACACATACACACACTGCCCTTCTGGGCCATTCTGCCTGCCTGTATAATTCAGTACTTTCAGCATTACAAATGACCATCTAGTTCTGCTTTTGTGAAGCCATAGAACATCTTTTCCCACTATAGTATTCAATATGTGGTCATACTGTACCTCAAATCAATAATCAGACAGACAGAATGCAGAGAAAATGGCAAGAGTTACTTTATTGTCTCGTGAAATAATGGCTAGGATATAAAAATGTACTTCCTTTACTGAAACCTTTCATTTTATTGTTGATAATCTGCTTTACTGGAACACATGCATTGTGTCCAGTTGAACAGATAATAAATAAACTGCATTTTTGAAGACTGAAAATTGTTAGTAAATTTACAAGAAGTCTTAGAGCATGTCATGGCAAAAGCCATTTGTTTTAATGTCACTAAGATCAAAAGATGATAACAACATAATTGCAATAAGTCTTTGTGCAGCCCACGCAATTATCAGATGACTGAGAGAGTATGTTCTAACTCAATAACAAGCGCTCCCTTCAGCTACGTTCAGTCAGTCAACATAACCTGCCATGACAGAGAAATATGATCTCCTTGATTAATAAACGCACATCTTAAATCACAATGTATTGGATTTGCATTTTAGCTATTATACACTTCAAATAGTAGTTTAGGCAGCTTCCTTTGAATATTTGCTCAAGTGCTGGCATGCAGGATAAGCTTGCTTACCCATAAATTCCTTTTTACTTTTACCAGATATTACTGAACTGTCAGGATCATGGACCTGCTATGTCTTGTTTAGCCTCTGCGTCTGTTCCTGTTTCTTCCTATTCCCTGGTGAAAAAAACAGCATATGCTGGTAGGCATGTTTTGATGCTGGGATGCTGATTAGGTATGTTTTGATGCTGGTTTAAGCTGGTCCTTAGCTGGTTTATGCTGGTCCTTTGCTGGTTTGTGCTGGTCTTTGACCAGCAACATGACCAGCATAAACCAGCAAAGGACCAGCTTAAACCAGCATCAAAACATACCTAACCAGCATCCCAGCATCAAAACATACCTACCAGCATATCCTGGTTTTTTCACCAGGGTTTGGCCATGTTCCTGTCCCCGTTTAGTTTGATTATAATCCCATGCACCTGTGATTCCCAATTACCCTTTGTACATAAGTTCCTGCCTGTTCAGTTCTCCTCGTGTTGGATCTACGTGTTATGTATGTGTTCCTGCTCCTGTCATGGATTTACCCCTGTGCCTGTGTGCTTCATGCAACAGTGACAGAAGACCCGACCTAAAAGCCTCAGTTTTTGTTATTTGTTTTCACACAAGTTTTTTTCATTCCCGTAGTGTTCCCCCATGGATCCCCTTGCTGCAAAATTCACCTCCATTGCTCCCAAAGACCTTTCACGGTTGGAGTATGTGGTTGAGTTCATGCTGCGCTGAACTCACTGTTCTGAATGGTGCAAATTACTACTGCTCCATCGATCAGACACCACCGGATTAAACTGGAGGGAAGCGATCATTCGGTATCTGCTGAGCATCTATCTCGGATCCAGAACATAGCCAGATCCAGTGCCCAACCCACCATCTCCCTATGGAGTGCATGCCAAAGCCCTCGATGACGGAGAGCCCAAGCCCGACACGACTGACGAGCCATCGACATAAGGAGCGATAGAGCTGAGTATTGCTGCGGAGCCGAGGCTGCATTTTAAAATCAGACCAGGTGCGAGAGCCGGCAGCGAAGTCACAGAGAGGAGCTCCACCTACTGCATCACGGCTGAGGGTGAGCTAGTTATGGATCTGGAACCGTGTAACTGGGAGGAACAGGAACTCCTGTTCCTGAGTTTAGCCCGGAGAGGGCTTCTGTTCCCCTGTCCAGCCCAGAGAGGGCTCCCATTCCTGAGTTTAGCCCAGAGAGGGCTCCTGTACCCGAGTTATGCCCAGAGAGGGCTCTTGTTTCCAAGTCAAGCCCTGAGAAAGACTCTGTTCCCAAATCCAGCCCAGAGAGAACTCCTATTTCCAGGTCCAACCCAAAGACAGTCTCTGTTATTAAAGGCATCCCCGCCGTGGGCTTGCCCTGTCTCCACCTCCAGCCTCAGAGTCCAGGACTCCGCCTCGGCCCGTCGACCCAGCGGCTCCACCATGGATCTTAGTTCCCTCCTCTCCGCTGTGGCCTGGCAGTCCACTGGCTCCACCGGGCACCCTCCGGATCCTCCTCCTCACCCTGGCTCAACGGCTCTGTGTCTCCGCCTCGGGCTCCTCCACCATTGGTCGGCCCCCTGGAGTCGTCAGCCCTTCCTCCTCCATGGCTCCACCGTGGGTCCTCATCATGGCTGTGGCCTGGGTCCTGCCTGGCTCCTCCTGCTCCAAGTCCCTCCTGTCATCTCCCTGGCTCCTCCCTCCTTCTGGTCCACCCTGGTTCCTCCTGTTTCATCCTTGGCTCCTTCCTCTGCCGTCTCCACTCTGGACTCCGTTTGTCGTCCTCCTCCCAAGTTCCCACCCAGCTCTCCCTTGGTTGTGTACGTGTGTTTTGTTCCTACTCCTGTCGTGGATTTACCCCTGTGTTGTCTATTAAATAATGTTTCCGTTTATTCATGCCTCCTGCATGCGTCCTGCAACAGCGTATCATGACAAAAACAAAGCTACACAAGCTATGGGTGCAAACCAAGTGGAAAATACTATAACTTAACATGGAAGTAAGCCTGTGGGTGATATATCTGGTTCATTAGCCGCTATAGGGAAATAATGAGAAGAACAACACTGTGCAGTATACAGTAAAACTGTTGGACTACAAACCAGTGTGTTCATAATTAAGATAATACATTAAAACTAGATAAAAAAGTTTGTCAAGACAAACTTTAAGTTGGCTTGAGAAAGCCGGACCAGAAAGTTTGAAAAAGTTTGAAAAGTTTAAAAAGTTTGAAAAGTTAAGAAGTTTGAAAAGTTTAAATAGTTTAAGAAGTTTTAAGTTTGGATGGTTTTCAGTCTGAAATTTATATTTAGAAGTTTTAAAGTTTGAATGTAGTCTGTCAGATAGATAGATAATTAGCAAGTTGCTAGCATGTTTCTAGCATGATTAGCAAAGTTGCTAGCAGGTTTCTAGCTTGATTAGCATGTTGCTAGCATGTTTCTAGCATGATTAGCAAAGTTGCTAGCATGTTTCTAACATGATTAGCCAGTTGCTAGCATGTTTCTAGCATGATTAACAAAGTTGCTAGCATGTTTCTAACATGATTAGCATGTTGCTAGCATGTTTCTAGCATGATTAGCAAAGTTGCTAGCATGTTTCTAGCATGATTAGCATGTCGCTAGCATATTTCTAGCATGATTCGCATGTCGCTAGCATGTTTCTAGCATGATTAGCAGGTTGCTAGCATGTTTCTAGCATGATTAGCAGGTTGCTAGCATGTTTCTAGCATGATTAGCAAAGTTGCTAGCATGTTTCTAGCATGATTAGCAAGTTGCTAGCATGATTAGCAAAGTTGCTAACATGTTTCTAGCATGACTAGCATGTCGCTAGCATGTTTCTAACATGACTAGCATGTCGCTAGCATGTTTCTAGCATGATTAGCAAAGTTGCTAGCATGTTTCTAGCATGATTAGCATGTTTCTAGCATGATTAGCATGTAGCATGTTTCTAGCATGATTAGCAAAGTTGCTAGCAGGTTTCTAGCATGATTAACATGTCACTAGCATGTTTCTAGCATGATTAACATGTCGCTAGCCTGTTTCTAGCATGATTAGCATGTCGTTAGCAGGTTTCTAGCATGATTAGCATGTCGCTAGCATGTTTCTAACGTGATTAGCAAGTTGCTAGCATGTTTCTAGCATGATTAGCAAGTTACTAGCATGTTGCTAGCATGTTTCTAGCATGATTAGCAAACTTGCTAGCATGTTTCTAGCATGATTAACATGTCGCTAGCCTGTTTCTAGCATGATTAACATGTCGCTAGCCTGTTTCTAGCATGATTAGCATGTCATTAGCAGGTTTCTAGCATGATTAGCAAGTTGCTAGCATGTTTCTAGCATGATTAGCAAAGTTATTAGCATGATTCTGGTTGCTAGCCATAGATAGTTAGTAATGGTTAGATGATAGATAGATAGACAGATAGATAGTAATGGTTAGATGATAGATAGATAGATAGATAGATAGACAGATAGTTAGATAGTAATGGTTAGATAGATATATAGATAGATAGATAGATAGATAGTAATGGTTAGATAGATAGATAGTAATGGTTAGATGATAGATAGATAGATAGATAGATAGATGAGTTTGAATGAGTTTAAATGGATTAGAAATACAGTACATAGAAGGGAAGCTTGATTGAGTCTCAAAGGATTCTGGGAGTTTTGACAGTTGAAATTTGAAAAGTGCTGGCTCATTTGAACATTCCGTCAATGTAAGTCTATGGGATTTTTCCCAGTTTTAAACGTCATTTTTAGGAAAACCGTAAGTCCGATCAGTTAGAAAAGATATAGCACACCCGGCGAGATCAGTCTGAAGATCTGGGCTGAGTTTGGAGTTTGTAGAGTTAAAGCTGTAGGAGGAGTTAGAGTCAGAAATTTTAGTCTCAGAAGAATAATAATAATAATAACTTTAAGTTTAAGTCGGATTTCAGTAAGTTGGCTTTCTCAAGCCAACTTAATAATATGGTAAGACACACCAATTTGCAGTATGAACGCGAATAAGACCGTAAGCCAGAAATAAGATGGATGGGGTTATTGAGACAAAACCAGTGGTTACCTGTGGTTTTGCAATTTAATGCCAGGGCATAAAGTTACAAATGTACATTATTATTTTTTAATAAATGTAAAAATTTGTTATATTCATAATGTAAATAATGTGTAAATGCATCACTAGGTCCATTATCACCCACAGGAGAGTAAACAAAAATGTATTAAAATCAAATTTAAGAGAGCCAATTCAGATTCCTGAAATCTTAGAGAGTAGCAAATTATACCACATTATGATAGTCTGAGCCTACACCAGCCCCCAAGGACCTGGGGATCTGTAGAGAGCAGAAATTGCATTTTATGTGCACGCAAATCTTTGCCGTTTTTCGATCGATTTCATCTTTGAAATAGGCTTTATCCAATTTATGGTGCTTGCACTTAACCCAGGATATTTTTGCTTTCAGGTACTGAAAATGCAAGTTTCACTGGTGTAACACAGAACAGGCTTTCAGACAGGTATTGTTTTACATTCCACATCAATATCATAGCTTTCAACTAGCCTGGTAAGTTAGAAGAAACTTCGGATGGATGGGTAAAGCCGTAGGAAACTATGTAGGAAGGTTGCAACAGAGGGAGGAAACTCAGCCACCAACATCCTGCGGGCTCATTATGCTGATGGTGGGTGGTAAGACCCTGGTGATGGAAGTTGAGAGAGTTTGTAATTTAGTCAGACCAGATGAAAGAGCAACATAAAGAAAATGGAAACACCAAAAAGGTAAACACCACCATTTCACTCGCTCTATCCCTCTTTCGTGCTTTGTTTATTTGTCATTACTGGCATTTCACATTCAGATGTTGCATTAACATCAAAAAGCAGCTTGGAATCTGTACTTTGTTTCTGGCAAAGCATGAAAGGACACACACAAATGTATATAGCAGGAACACATAACTACTTGAACACACTATAGATGCTGTTCCATTGCCTGGTGATCACAGCCTGAAGCTACACGGTGCTTCACTGATCCATTCTCCTGAGCTAAATGGAAGCTCTCAGAAGAGAAGGAAGAACAGAGGAAATTTACAATTTCCCTTATTCAGGCTGCAGAGTGTAGAACCAATATTACATTTATTTTAAATTCAGTCGTTTTCTGGCTTTAATCTAAAATAATACACCCCGTAACAACGTCTGCCTCTCAGGTTTTTACATTTTTTTGTGTAAGGCTGCTGGAAAATCAGAAGGACAAAGTAAGTCAAGGAAAAAATATCCCTTTTACCGCTGATCCGCACCCTCTGACTAAAGGTGTCTGAAATCTTGGCCGCTGCTTTGCTACTTAGTCTGTCAGGTGCTAAACAGACTATTTTGCTTATTACTTAGTAGAAATAAGCTGCAAAAAAAAAAAAAAAAATTGTGGTTCATTTCAGTCAAATTTAGAACCACTGTTAACAAAGGAAAATACAAATGACGCATGTGCATCTATGGTGATTCAGATCTCTAGATTTAATCTGAGCCCCTTTAATAACAGAAAATGTGAAAAAAAGAAAGAAAAAAAATAAAGTAGGAAAAAGTTATTATTAATGCTCATATCACTCATTCATAAATAATAAAAAAAGGTTTAACAGTTACTTTTATAACTTCATTTGACTATAAAAATGAATAGGAAAACATACCATATACAATTTATGAACTATATTTGAGGTTAGAATTATAATTGAGGTATATAACACTGGCTGAGTAGCTACAACACACTTTTATGAGTGTGATTTGCTTGTTCAAAATATATGTTTAAGTCCTTGGTACTAATAACTAGCAATGGCAGCTTGGTTTGTTTCTGAGAAGTTAAAAAGCAGTGATACTACATTTATGCAAAAGTTCAATAAACAAAAAGTTACAGTAATAGTTTATCCAAAAATTCTAATTCTGTCATTCTGTTATCGTTAAAATAGTCCATGGGACATCAGTAGTTTAACTGTAACTTTATGAAGCTATGACAAGAAATTGTTAAATGAAGTCATTATTCTTGTTTTCTTTGGGCACAAAAAGTAGCTTCAGAAAATTACAGTTGAACCACTGATGCACATGGACTATTTTAACAATGTTCTTACTACCTTTCTGGGCCTTGAACATGGTAATTGCGTTGCTGTCTATGCAGGGTCAGGAAGCTCTCGGTTTCATCTGAAATATCTGAATTTGGGTTCTGAAGATTAACAAAGGTCTTATGGGTTTGGAACTGCATGAAGGTGAGTAATTAATGACAGAATTTTCATTTTCGGGTGAACCATCTCTTTAATATTAAGTACCTTTCTTTGAACAGTATGGAAGGTTTGTCTATTTTTGCTCGATGAATATATTTTCAAATAAAGTCAAAGCTGAGCACTACAACACATAGTAGTGGTGCTTCGGTCATAAACGATTTATTGTTTTTTAACAAGACAGTTTAGTGAATTATTCAACGGCTCACCGGACAGTCATTTAGTGCTTCATTAAACCAGTCACTTCTCTCGTTCCTGACTGAATCAACATTTTTGAACAAAACAGTTAAATGTCAATGACTCACTTGTGAAGAAAATTCGTCGCAAACTACTTGTGTAACGACTGACTGGCGTCTATGAAAAAAATCTCCACAGCTAATGCCTTCTACACACTGCACAATTTTAGCATTTCAATCATGATCACACTGTGTGACATCGATCTAATAAACTTGGGTACAACATACATGTAATGTAGACTGTATGATGATGACACCTATTGACTCGTAGGCTAGGATGCACGTTACTATAAAAGTATAAAACATCATCAGCATGCGCTAGTGGTAAACAAAAAGAGCATTATGAATCACACTTTAGTTAGTTTTTATGCATGCTGAAAAAAGTGGAAGCAGCAAAAGCGTAAGGAATAAGAGCTTGAGGTTTTAAGTTTTAGCAACATTTTGTGTTGATTTCATGTCACATTTTATTGGCTGGTCAGTAAACGTGAGTCGTGGCAGCAAACACACGATGATCAGGCTAAATTTGTGACACTGTCAGAAAATGGTTATAGTCTCTTTCAATCTTTGGTTGCAAGACCATCGTCTTTGAACCTCTCTCACTGTAAGACATAGGACCATGGATTAGGATCACGATCACAGAAATCACCACAATTGTTTAACAAAGCTAATCTTTCGTCTGGGACAGCTGGAAATCGTGCAGTGTGTTTCGGGCTTAATGCACAGACTGATCTATGCTGTCCTCAGAGTTAGTTAAATCACAGCTGCTATACTAATTTATCCTGAAGGGTTGGTAAAATTTTAATAATTTTCTGCAGGCACAGGAGCTTTCTGAAGAGGCATTTCAAATGCTGAGATTTTGACTCTTTCAAATGGAATTCCAGAAAACTCCAAGGATGAAATCTCCCCTCAGAAAACAAAAGGGAGAGGGGGAAAAAAAGAATGGCAGGGAAGAGAGACTGAGATGCGGAATCTATATTTGTTCTGTCTCTTTTTAAGTTTTTTTTTTATGTTAGCCGTTTTATACAGCCGCACATGAATAATGAATAAACATGAATAAACGCTCATCCAATGTAAATTGTTGCATCAGATGATGGAGTATTTTGACTGCTGGTTGACCCTCCACCACATACCTCATTAAAATATGAAATTATCAACACTTTACCTTGTAAAGGCAAGGCTGGGAAGTTAACACAAAGATTTCAATCATTCCAAACTTCTGCAGTGACTTGTTCCTAGATGATGCTAGTCTTCTGTTTAATCGGGTATGAATCAGCTGCCAAAATATTTAGTGGAAAAGGAAGGAGGATTAAAAAAAACCCTTATTTATACAACAACAGGAAAAAAGATATTCTAACACAATATATCCATAAAACAATAAATCACAATTTAACATCAGACAGAGCAAAATCTGGGGTTGTGTCTCAATGTCAAGCACAAAGTTGAATCTTTCAGACACATTGGCTTCTCAAAAATGTCCTGTTTACCACAGCCGCCTTTGAACATTTAGAAGTAGGCCATTTATGACATCCTGTTATATGATCTTAAAAGGTTCTATAAAGGCTTGAAAAGCTTAGCACACTTTATCACACATGCTGTGGTCTGGGCTTAAAACTGAGACCAGCTTGTGGAAAAGTAAGCTCCAAATGTATGACACCAGTTGGAGTCTCTCAAGTGACTGAATTAAATATATATATATCTCTGTGTTAAACAAGAGATTCATATTATGCTCGCTTCAGAATTATTGAGCCAAAATGATTCAATAACTATGTTGATCAAGAGATTTAAGTGGTAAGACTGTTAAAGTGCTTTTAATGTTAATGCATGTGTGTTGCGGTTTCACCTCTACTTGACAAGAGTATGGGTTATCGCTAACCTCTATCTGTGTGGGCCCACTTAAAAACATTAGTGAGATAAATGATATAGTAAAACGCAAAAGAGTAAAGACCTTATAGTAAGAGCAAGTTCATCAAGTCTAGACTTTGGTGAATCACTCTTCACACCAAATCTATCAATAACTACTTACAACTGAATGGAGGTAAAAATATCCCTTGTTAATTTACATTTTACATTTGCATTCACGTTTATTCATTATGCAGCAACTAGAGCAATAAACAAAATCCACTCAGAAACTGAGACATTTTCTTTAGAAAAACATATCTCTTTTTTCAAACGCAGCCAGGTAGTTGTAAACAGAATGTTGTGAGAGTTATAAACGTTATAGGCTAATGCCAAATATTAAAGGGGTGCTATTATGCTTTTTCGCTTTTTGAACTTTAGTCAGTGTGTGGTGTGTATCTTTGGGCATAAAAAAGATCTACAAAGTTACAAATCTCAACGTCCACTCCAGAAGGAGATTTTTCGTTTTTAAAAAATCCCTTCACAAGAACTACAATGAACGGCTCCTTTGGACTACAACGTTTGTTTTCCACATGCAATGATGTCACAATACGGTCCATTAGAATATTATTAAATTAAATCCCGCCCACGGAAATTCTAATTGTTGGAGGGAGGGCAGGGACGAGGTGGGGGATTAGCCTGACTTTAGCGATGCAGTGCGGAGAGCCGCTTCAACGAGCCGCAGAGCGGCGGGTATAAACACAAGCATTGGCTAGAGTGGCCACTTCAGAGCTGTAACGGGCCTCAGACATGTGCAGTACAGGGGGTCCAAACACATGCCGAAGCCGCAATATACTCCGTTTGCCGCGTCGGAGCCGTAATGTGCCGCAGACGTGTGCTGTGTGTGGTAAGAGATTTATTTAGTGTAGATAGCTTCCCTTATAATGCAAGTGTTTTTTTAAAATGCATAAATTTGCACTAGAATAGGCTAGGCTAATCAGTAATGATGTTCTTTGATAATGTTGGGCTACTTTTAGCCTTATGCTGGAGCTGGTTTTGGGCAATAAAACTAAGTATGTAAATAATTAAATACATTAGCACGATAATATCATGTATTGGCGATCTCGCAGGCTGATGACAGGACCCAACACTACTGTAGCGTATTATTTACTCGCCCTCCATTCATCCTATGACTTCTTTCTTTTAGAAGAAAGCAGTCAGAGTTATATTAAAATTTATCATGGCACTCCCAAACTTTAGAATTACATAGATGGGTGTTTCTCCTCATCAGACCAAAACAAGTCTAATAATATGCATCCATCCATAATAAAAAGTGCCTCACATGGCTCTGGGGGGGTTAATAAAGGCCTCTTGTAGTGAATCGATGCGTTTTTGTAGGAAAAATGCTCATATTTAAAACTTAAGGATCACTTTAATCTAGTTTGCGCTAACAGTTGTACACGGAACTTGGTGCTTTGAGAAGGGGCGTGGCAGTACTTAAATATCGTCTAAGCTGTTCGCCAATCGCAACGCAGTGGGACAGCTAACCAATCACAACACATTTCATTTTTCGGAAGGCGGGTTCATTAAACCCAGAACTAATCGAGCCTTATGTGCCAAGCTGGGAGAAATGTATTGTAATAATGTAAATTATGTTAAAAATAATGCGTTTTTCGAACCACCAAGCATGAAACCATGTTCAAGTACACCCCCAAAACCAAATCAAGACTTTGTAAAAGAACATAATAGGACCCCTTTAATAGCACTTTAATAATACATCTTTCACATGTGTTCCAGTATGGCTGATCATAACCGAACGTGACCTTGTGAGTCAGATCACAGTGTGCAATGTTTATTTATGCCTACTTAATGTCAGTTATTAGCTTGTGAAAATTCTCTGTTAAACCTGATGTTAATTTGTTCTGTCTGGTTACAGTCTGCATTTGCAATCATTCTGTACAGGGTCATGCACCATGTCATACTATTATCACTATTGATTAAGCAATATTGAAGAAGCGAGTTTAGATACTTGCATCTCTAACCTCAGTGCCCTAAAATTACTTTAGTTTCATGTATTTTTTTGCTGTTGAGAGACTTTCAGAGCAGTAGTTTTACTTCAGAACTTACTTTAGACACCAAATGGCAATACAACACAGTACCGAAATTATCTATCACATAAAGTTAAACACAATTGTTAATAAATTGACACATTTATTAAATAATTTGTGACACAAAATACTTTTTACATGTTTATGCTCATTGCAAATGAAACCCAATTTAATCTAGTCTGGGTCATATTTATTTTTTATTTTGCCTTGTTTTGTTCTTTGTTTTAAGGATCATGCAACTCCATGCTGGTATTGGCCTCATTGTCTAGTTTCTTCCAATTGAGGCATGAATTTACACAAAAATACCATTGAGTTTTACTGAAAGCATGGCCTTAGACATCAGCAACTATATGGAGTCAGTATTTTATCCTCCCTTTTAAGATAATACTTGTATCTTATTATTTTTGGGGTGCGTATTATAAAAATAACGCCATGTTTTTCTGTAGCATGTCACATTTTCTCACAAAATATATGTGCATTTCATAGCATTTTTGCCTTTAACAACCATTTGTAAGTTGAAAAAGATTTGCATTATCCCCTAATCACCAGAAAAACGGCAACAAAGGCATGATTCCTATCATATTCTAAGCCAGGCTACAACTATTGGTCAATTCTCATCTTATTTTCACAGTACAAATGATTCTGAATACATTATGCATAATCCTGATTTCAGGGTTAGAATTATGGCCAGTGACAGGAAAAATGCAAACATGATGTTTACTGATATATCTGTTTTACTACATCCAAACAGCAAAAAATAAATAAATAAAAATTAGTATATAATAAGAAGTATTATTTTCCTTGTTCTTATTTTGTTAAACAAACTATGTGTGACGGAAAATTTTTATTGTCATAATAAAATGAGGTAATGTTAGGCCTTTTTTGCAAATCAGCAGACTTTGTTGCAACATAGGCTCACTGGAAATGTGTGCCTCAATATACATTTCAGCACAACTGAAAAAACGTACCTATATGTGGGTTGTTGACGTGACATGGCATTTTCACTGTCCCACAAGATAAAAATGAATAGAATTAATGTTGTTATTTAAAATGCTGTAAATCATTAAACATTTCTTTGTCCTTATGGAACTTTTCTTAAAGCTGCAGTGTTATTCGATTTATTTATTTATTTATTTATTTTTGATCTGCCAAATGTCAAAATTGTCCAAAATTGTCCTATGGTGTGACTGTTTTGAGTATGGTTCAGTACAATTTATTTTTCATCCATATATTTCTGAAAGTGTAGGAACTTCATACATTTTCTCTCTGAAAACCATGTACTCTGGTGTGACACCATATCCTGATTTTAAATCAGCCAATTCCAGATTTTTTTTTTTTTTTTATTAAAAACTGTATGTTAAACTACATAATCATGGAAAATTATGCAAATGTGTCTTGCAATTGCCTAATGACAGGTTAGCTTGGAATAGCAAGGTCATTAATTGACACAAAAATCTGAAATGTCCTTTGGTGTGACAGAAAATGTCCTCTGGTATGATGACTGTACTGTCACACCAGAGGGCAAGGTCTCTTTAAAAAGCATTTTAAATAATTTAAAAAGATTTGTTTAACTACTTTTTATTCCTTTTTGGTCATTTTCAGTGTTCTTAAGTGCAATAATTACATTAATTAAACTCTTTACTGATGTTTTTTGCAGAAAAGTTTTACTTTTATAAAGTGTCATTAAAATAAGTATAAAATGTGATACTTTGTTTTTGAAACAGAAATAATTGGGAAAGAGAAATTAATTGAAGAGAGAGGGCGGCGGAAACATAGACAGCTAATTAACAGAGATCCACTAGAAGGGAGGAGATCCTAAGAGAACATATATTGAAATATCGTTTCAATCATATATCAATAATATTTAGCTGTCTCATAAATATAAATTATATTTATCTGTGCTGCACATGCAGCAGGGGGCTAGAAAAGTTTCAGTAACATATCGATTGACTACGAGACTGAATTTTGTTGATGAAAATTATTTAGTTTTGCTTAAAAAAAAAAAAAAAAATTGATATTGTTTGTATCAAAATTAAACTTTCTTTCTCATTTGACATGTTCAAAATTGAATAGAAATACTTTAATAACTACCATTTCTGTCCTTTAGTGTGACAATGTCCTATGGTGTGACACACACAAAAGAACCACAGATTTGTTTTTTTCTCAAAATATCTTAAAAAAAAAAAAGAAATAAAACAGTTGAGTATTGCAATAGGGGAGATAGAAGTATCTCTAATCTTAAAATTGTTTAATTTTCAGCAGTTTTGAACAGATGACAGCAAAGTTTGTCTTGTTGTCAACTGTCCAACAAGTCATGGGGAAAAAATTATGTTAATTATAATTTAATATTAAATAAATAACACTATATGAAAATAAGTGTCTAACAGTGAAGATAAAT
This sequence comes from Labeo rohita, assembly GCF_022985175.1. NCBI lineage: Eukaryota > Metazoa > Chordata > Actinopteri > Cypriniformes > Cyprinidae > Labeo > Labeo rohita. The sequence continues at coordinate 37,931,556 of NC_066869.1, read as the reverse complement.
CTCTCTCATGCTATTTATATATTATTAAGAGATTTTTTTCTTAATTTTGCTATGTCACACCATAGGACAAATTTATGGTACAATTCAGTAAAAATATAAAAAAAAATAAAATAAAAGTGCAATAATATTGTGCGTTATATTTTCTCAAAGATCAGACTTCACACTACTATATGCATTTCTTCCTCAAAAATGGTCTTTTACAAAAAAAGTGTTTTTAATTTTTTTTATTATTTGTCAACTACCCATGTACAAATCACTGCAGTTTTTAGTTGAAATAAACAATAGAGGCAGTAAAACTCAAAGTATGACACAAAGTATGATTTACACACAGTGTTTTGATTAATAAAGCCTAATTTTCACACAATTACTTACAGTGTATTATATTATGGCTTTGAAACAATTTTAACATTCTGCGCAGTTTGAAAACTAATACTTTTGAACGTTGTCGTCACATATACAGCTTCATGTGCATAAGTTTTCAAATTCAGTAGGTTTGTTCGGTAGTTCATGTGATACGGCGTTGCACTTTAGTGATGAAAAGTAAAAATACTAGTACTAGTAAAAATATGAAATATGCCTATACTAATGTAATAAAAATTTGTCACGTATTGAACGTGTGTTTTAGCGCCACTCTCTGAACATTTTACTTTGAAACTGCCACAAAATGTGCAGTAAGGTATGTAATTACAGTGTTGCATAAATGTATGTAGAGGCATGTATTTCCAATGAGTTGCTTTTTTTTCCCAATATGTTATATTTGGTTAGCTGCAAATTATAATTTGACTTAAACATTGTTTTTTTCCCCCCTGCTATTTGCCAGTTAAAACAGAACAGAGACCCACCTGCTGATAACCACGTGGTGTTTTGCAAGTTTGCTCTATCATCATTGAGAAGCTCTTAGAAAAATCCATAAATCCACTTACTTCATGCATACTGACTGATGCCCCCTGGTGAGCACTACATGCTCCTAAGCGCCCGTGGTCATTCATTCTTCACACACACACTTTTCCCCTTTGTGCTCTACTTGATCACACATTAATCTAGCTTTGAATAGGAGCCCAATTTCCACTCTAAATGTCAGATCATATTCACTGGCCCTTATTCAGCGTCCGAGCACATCTGATTTCCAAGTAACCATTGAGGTAAATGTCGGTGCATAATAAAGCCTCCCCTCGGAAACAGAATTGTAATCTGCAGTTCCTGAAATCCATTGTAGTTCCCAAGTGCATTAGCTCAGCAGTAAAGGCAATCAGCTGAGCAATCTAAGGCTTTGATTGACAGAGCGAAAGGTGGGGAAGTCAAGCCATGTTAAACGCGGTTTCAAAATCAGTGTCGACACTGGAGGAAAGAGCGGAGAGGCTGAATGTGTGTACATGGACACTTAGATTAGACACACAGATCTGCTTTTAGATATCGCTATGAACTGCCAGGGAACACATGGGACAAAGGAGTTCATTCAGCTGTACGTAATAATCAAGAGAGCTGGCTGAGAGAAACTCCAGCTGTTGACCTCTGATCTAAGGCTCAGAATGGAATGTAATCATGCTGCCACCTCAATGTCTGGACAGCAACATTTAAAGAAATAGATCCTGTATCTCATCATTTACTCACACTCATGTTGATTCAAACTGTGACCGACTTTCTTCTGTGGAATACAAACTGGGAATTTTGAAGAAATTACAGTTGCCTTTACATTTACATTTAAATGAAATGGTGGCAGATTTCATCAAAAATATCTTAATTTGTGTTCCGAAGATGAACGAAGGTCTTAGTGGGTTTGGAACAACATCAGGAGAAACCATAATATATATTTCCGCCCAAGATTCTTTGACACATGAAGTAGAATACATTATGCCAAATGAGGTTGAATACTTGATGGGTGAACTATTGCTCTACATACAAATAACAGCTGCTTCTTGAAATTATGAGATCTCGAGAGAATTCTCACCAGGAAAATCACATAGCTAAGAGTTTAAATTGGGATTCTGTCTTTCAGACTAACAGATTGGATGTGTGTGCTTTCCTGTTGACGTGAACAGTTTTACATCATTTGAATTAACCAATGACTCATAGTCTCCAAACTATTTGAAATTAGTTAAGGAGATGTGTTTTCCCGTACATATCTGATTTTGTGTACACGTCAGCTGTTTTTGCTACTAGCACGATCTGATTTTTTGATGTGGCTGCTGTTGAAACCTAAGCTACCCAAAGTTCCATTGTGCTGTTGTCTTAATTACCCTATTGAGCCAAGCTGTCATACAGTACTCAACAACACTTTGGTTTGCATAGAGGGAGAGAAGAACATCAAAAGAAGATGAATTGTGTATGTGTGTGTTTACAGAAGACTTCACTGTGCTTTAAACTTCCAGAGATGTTGTTAAAAATATGCACTGGAGATCCATTAAAAGAAAAATGCTATGACACATTCTAAAATAAGAAGCTAGAGCTAAAATATATGCACTTTAGGTGCGATGACAGGCCATGACAATAGTGTACTTTTGTAGGCAGAAGAAGGTAAGACATAATAAGTCCCTGCAGGAAAGAATGTGTTCAGACTGAGTCTAAGAGTCGCTGCAAAATCTGATGCAACCATTTATTTTGGCCAGTATGTTCAAGTGCAGATCAGGGAACTAACATTTGAAACGAGCACAAAAACAAATAGTGTTAAGAACTTGATTTTATTTTGTTTGTAATTAAACAGATTGTATTACATGCACCCAAACAATCCATTTATAATCAGATTGAAAAGCCTTAATGTAAACACCTCAAAATCTGTTTGATTGAGCTCAATCTGAACTAAATTTAGATTGGATTTAAGGAGTGGTCTAGACCTAAAATATCTGATCAACAGAAACAAAATAAGCATGTTAAACCGACTTCTTATGTAAAAAGAACTTGTACACACGTGTAGTCAGCTTTCATTTTAAGTATAAGGCTTAAGAAACTTAAGGCCGATCTTAAGGGAAAATTACACTTTAGGTGCTTCATGCAACTGGCCACAGTTCTTGCTATTAACAAACCATTAATTATGGCTTTTGCCTCAGTAAACTCCTAATTTGCTGCTTATTAACAGTCAGTAAGGTAGTTAAGTTCAGGTATTTGGTACGATTATGGATGTAAAACATGGTCATGCAAAAATAGGTGCTTTATAAGTAGTAATAAACAGCCAATATGTTCATAACAGGCATGCTAACTAACTAACTAGTTGATAGTAAGAATTGTTCCATATACTAATATGTTACCTAACATTTTTATTAAAATTATTAAATGGATGCCGTCTTTTTTTGTAGTCGATAAACATCATGAGGCACTTTATTTTCAAACTCGGGTTGATCACATCAAAATGTCAGTGCTACAGTATGCACTTCACTAGAACTGTTGTTTAGCAGGAGTCTTTTGTAATGATGTGTAGCTCAACCAAACTGGTGGGCAAAGTTAGTGTAAATGGCCTCTGCCAACAAGGCAGGCTATTTGCACTTAGTGTAAATAGTCACTCCTGTAACGGCATATTTTCCCCAACACTGTAAACAGATATGTGAATCAAAATGGGATTTTCAGAAACTGACAAAATAAGTCCATGTAAACATAACAAGTGATTGTTTTGACTTATTTTTCAATGACTTCATTACAACATCAGGTGTCAACATTATTCATTCAAAAGCTGATACATTCAGAATTTAAACAAGTCTTTATTAATGACTAACAAAATCATTCACTGTGATTCATTCTCACTGATTCATTCAGATTAAAAGAGATGCGCAACGCTTATGCTGTGGCTTTGTTTTGAACAATTTTCAATGGCAGAGCATAAACAGATATAGTGACTGGGAATACAGTCTCTAAAAATGTAAGTTTGCACTATGTACTCTTGTTATCATAGAAATGAAAAGCAACTTATATACAGCAATTTCATGTAAAGGTCTTGATGTTGTTAAACATACGTAACTACAGTCAAAAGTGTCAAAACATCCCCACTCATCCCTGTCTTATTTGAATGTCTGGTTTGTAAAGGAAATAAAGGAAATGAGAAAAGAAAGATATTTTCATCGTTATGATAAGGCTTGTCTCCACCTCTAGGTTTCTATCTTCTATTCTTTTAGTTGCCTTTGTAGAGTCTGATTTAAGTGGCAAGCGACGCGTTTACATAATCTCAAAAGAATTTCTCCATCTGGATTTTCTTTTTTCCTTATAAAAGCTAGCCAAAGTGCTCCTGGTCAAAACATAAGAGAGAAATGAATAAAAGAAGACGGCAGCCTTGCTTTCACTTAGAGGGCAACTCCAGCAAGAGAAAAGCTAAAGGTTGAATTTGAATTAAATGTAATAGCAATTTTACACTTTATGCCCTGAAGGAGAAAGATAATGCATGATTTTGTTTATTCTGCTCTCCCATCTCTGAATGAGTTTCAGCTGAGATGGGAATAGCTGGATGTGTGTTTAGACAGATTATCTCTGATATTCATAAAAGCTTCTCTATACACTACAGCTATACTGAAATGCAGTGGGACATATTTATAGGACATGTACTGCACTTTAAAGCAGAGGAGTCAAGCCCTGCTGCTGTAGAGGGTCCTGCAGAACTGTACCATTTCAACAAACCTGCTTGTAATCTACAAGTACTCTTGAATGCAGAATAGTAATATGTACATATAGCATTAGTAACTGTTGCTGATTGTTGCTGAATTGATTAATGAAAGGTCACAGTCAACTTGTAAACATATGAAATGAATTGACAGATTCAGTATGCAACAGGCAGCAACAATCTCTCTAAACAGTTTTCATGATGTTTGGTCTAGCATTAAAGTCATACAGTTCTGCATGTTGCCAAATTCAATAAAACATAGTATTGATAAAACACCTACAAATGATAATCATCAGAACAGCCAGATTCTAATTACAGCGAAGGTCAGAAAAACTATAGCAATTATAGCAAAGAATTTATAGCAAGTGAATACTTTACTTTATGTATTTATCTTAATTACAATGTCATGCTTATAATTTACATGTGTTTATTCAATCTGATTATTTATAATGACTTTAACCACATATATGAAACTTTTTATATATGAAAGTTTTACAGCTGTCAGTAACTGTTGGGGGAGACTACAGAAATGAGTAAAGTAGAGATATAAATAAATCCTAATTAGCACCCATGCAATACATCTATAATAATAAACTATTTTCTAAAAAAGCAGTTTATTCAGTGAACTGAGTTACCATTTTTATTGACTTTGACTGACACAGATTTTCCTTGTTGGCTACTTTATGGTGTTGTTGACCCTGGTGCAGACGAATGCAATATTAATATGTATATGAAGTCAACTGCACCAATTTTTGGGTGTCATTATTTGATTAATGTTCACTGACTATATTGTTTGGCAGTTGTATTAGTAAAACACAGAGAGATGACAGAAAATAATGGGGAGAAGAGGTAGCAACAGGATATGTTGCAACCCAGATTCAAACCTAAATACGCTACATGTACAACAGATGCGCTAACCACAAGGCAGCAGCTCTGACGTTGTTTTAGTAATATTGAGGGCATGTTTGGACAGTATGTTTCTTAGAGGTCCAGCAGAAACTCTGATGTCATTCTTGTGCTGTTAGCCTTGAGTCATATGACATCACCTCAGCTGCTCCAAATCTGCACCATAAGGATTCAGTTGTGATCTGACTCAACACTTAAACACTACTTGTCACAACTAAACCCTCATCTTGGCTGAACAAGAGTGTCAGCGAGTGTCACATTCACAAGGTCGTTACATAACAGTTTGAAGCAATGGCAGAAAATGTTATTTCTGCTAGGTCTGCATGTTCTGGAGAGATACATTTTTTTTTTTTAAGCTCCAGGTTTGATAAGCTTGTTTGTAGGGCTGCACAATTTCAAAATAATAAATAAATTAATAAATAATAATAATAAATCTTGTCATGGCAGCTTTTCTGCAATGCCAAACAGACAGGTGAAAAGATACAGAAACATAAGGCTGCAACATAACAAAACGTGGAAAAAATGAAAGGGGTTTGAATACTTTCACAAGGCACTGTATATACACTGCATATATGTGACCCTGGACCACAAAACCAGTCATAAGGGTACATTTTTTGAAAATGAGATTTATACACCATCTGAAAGTGGAATAAATGCGCTTTCCACTGATGTATGGTTTGTTAGGATAGGACAATATTTGGCTGAGATACAACAAAAATCTGGAATCTGAGGTGCAAAAACAAACGAAAAAAAAAAAAAAAATCACAATATTGAGAAAATTGCCTTTAAAGTTGTCCAAATGAAGTTCTGCATATTACTACTCAAAATATTATTTTGAGTAAAAAATTATTATTTGATATATTTACGGTAGGAAATTTAACCTTCATGCGTCAGGAGATTTTGTTGATTGGTAATGATAATCCACTGGCTAGCTCCGCCCATCATGAAATCTTATTGGTCCAAAATTAGATACTCTATTTTAAATGTATTTTAAGTAAAAGATAATGGTTTTTATTGCAGAACAAAGCAGAATTAAGCCCGACGCAAAGCTGTTGATAAGCCTGTTGGGCTTTATTCTGCAATAACATCCAGATGGATGTATATTATCCCACTCATTACACAACTGTTTGCCACAAAACTAAATAATTAGACACAAGGAGTGCTCTGAGCACCTGAAGTTGAAAAAAAAGCAACTCTGAGCAGAAAAGCGCCCGACGTCATCCCGTTTTTTTCTCATAGACATGAGATATAGTATAATGGCACAGCTGTGATTTGGCCATAGGTAATCACAGCGTGCCAATATACAGCCATATCTCACGTCTACGAATGTGACATTGTGTTTATACTACAGTTCGATGGCAAGAGCGTGTAAAAACATATACAAAATAGCAACAGAGTGTCTTTAAAACACTGATGTTATCTTGTAGCATTAATATCCTTTCATCTGTTTGCAAAATATCTTTCTCGAATTGCAATATGATACTTTATAAAACAAAATAAAACAAAAATAGCGCTGGATTAGATGGATATTTACCTACAGTACAATCCACTGTAGGAAACAAAACCTGCAAATATCTCTCTACTGCAGAGAAAGACACTTTATTTCTATATATGTTTCTGTAGATTGCTGAATGCCTACAATTGCCCCTGGTTAGGACATGTTGTTTTGATCAGGTTTCAATTAAAAAACAAACGCATGGCGTCTAACAGAGATTTACCTGTGGGACATTCCTCTTTACATCATAACAGTCCCGGTGCAGCTGATTCCCGACTGAGAGGCTTTACGATAGACTTTCTGTTTATAGTCCAATGACCATCTGATGCAATATGCTAAATGTCAGTTACCAAACATGACTCAGGTTTCTCTTTCAATAGATGGGCATGTTTGCAACTATTTTTGGGTTCTGTAGTGCACACAGGACACCACGTTAGCGGCCAAGGCCTGTTGAGGGATTGAATAAGATCAAGCTGCTCTTTGATCCTCACAGTATAGTTAACATTCACACGTTCGCACAGTATGTCAGAATATTCTCCAGGGTTTCATGACCAGGGTGAAGGATGAAGACATATAGCTGAAATTTCACAGGCTGCATTTGTCTAGAGAAGACTAGGTTAGATGTGTGTCACGTATATGTGTGTGTGAAGAGGAAAGGAACAGATGCATTTCCATGTAGGTGGTGTTTGTGAGTGGGAAGGGGGTCTCTGAGGTAACACGCACTGCGGCACCTTTGATTGTGCTCCAGGTCTGCGCAGATGGAGCAGAGCCCCAGGAAGCAGTCACACTCAGAGACCAGTGTGAGGTGAACTGAAACAGTCACTGAGTAGTCACAGTGAGTAACCCATCAGAAGACAGGGGGACCAGACATGCTTGTTTTAGAACAGTCTATTAAAAACTGTCAGTAAGAAACTCATTGAACAGGAGACAATAAAAAAGCAGTCGACTTTACCTCTGTGTTGGAAATTCACTGAGGCTTAGATGTCGGCGGATCAGTTCATAATAGGGTCAGAAATAATATAATGTATAGAATACACTACCGTTCAAAGGTTTGGGGTTGATGAAATTCTTTTCAGTTTTCAATTCTGTGGTGGAAAAGCTGAATCGTTACTCCAGTCTTCAGTGTCACATGATACTTCAGAAATATAATATGATGTTTTGGTGCCTAAAAAAACATACTTATGATTATCAATGTGCAAAGTTTATTGCATTAGATCCATCCAGCTATGTGCATTGTTTTGGATGTGCACTATTTCTATTTCTCATGGCTAAATATTATTTACATTTGTATGATCTACTTCATTATTTTTTTAAGTATTTTGCCATAGTCAAAATACACAGAAACCAGAGATGTCAGCTTTTTTTTAATTCATAGATGTTAGTAAAACTTTTGGTCCCACTTTATATTAGGTGTCCATAACTACTATGTACTTACATTTAAATTAATCATGTTATATTTTTAAAAATACCTGTATGTAATAACAACTGGAATTAATTTCTGTAATTACATTTATAATTACACTGTTGACCCATCCCTTACACCTTAACCTACCCTTATACGTACCCATACCACCATACCTGTCCCTAACCTTACCTGTATCCCACCTTAATAGAAGCAAACGTGTTTTGCAATACAATATGAAAACAATAAAATACATTGTACTTATTTTTTTGATGTAAGTACATAGTAGTTAAGGCCACCAAATACAAACTTTCAGTTAAAAATGTTCAGCTATTAACCAATGAACTAGAAATGTCCCCTACATTTTTCCACCTTATCAGAAATTGGAAGATTATGAAAAATAATTCTTATTATAATTTGTACATATACCTTATATCCTTATTCTGAATTTATCCTGTTCTAGCTTGGCACTTGGATGGTGAAAAATCCAATAATGTGTTTTTCCAGTGTGCTGACATTGTAATCTTACTGCCATATAAGTGGTATTACATTTACAACACATGCATTAACAAAGCATAAGGATGCATTTGATTGTCAACAATTGATTTACGAATGTACCAATTATGATGACGTACGCAAGTGCAGAGCAGAGAGGATTTTTTTTTCGTTTTCCCTTCAGTGCGCAGGGTAGAAATTACTCCATTTCTTCCTCAATACCTAATTAACAATCCATCCATGTGCCACAGAGACAAATAAAAAAGCCTTTCCTGCCTGCAACAAATAGAAAACGACCTCTATATGGTTCCGTTCAGAAACAAATGCCCCAATCACATTTATCAAGCGCCTTGTGCATTTACATATTTATATTGGCTGTGTTTGCTAGCACTGGGATGCCATAACTCAATGTGTAAGCAGTGAATTGTTTAATAACAGAGAAACACGGCCCTGCATATTGCAGGAGTGTGAACGGGAATATCACAGCAAATCATATTTTACTTTCCGAGGTGAAAAATGAGAATCAACATGATGAATCTGCTGAAATGATCATTCAACAGCACAACCATGCCCTTTACAAGAGCTGGCAGAAAATTGAGCTATGCTCAATGGATAATCTCAGAAAACCTAAGTATCCATGGTGTTCTGATAGAACAGACCATATTTCTAACAGCCAAAAGAGAAACATGGAGAAACAGAGGCAAGCTTGTTTTGATTGCTATTTTGCAGTTGATTGCGGCCAATTTATGTTGCAGGCTCAATCTATTTTCACCTGTAATGTACTTTGATCTTCTTCACGGTCAGGATTCAGCCAATCATTTGGGAATGGCTGGAGACACTTTACAATAAAGGCACACGATTCAACATACCTTGCTAATGCCTCATTTTTTGGTTGACAAAGCCATCAGCAAATTGCATATGGAATTGCACGGTTGTTATCGAGCTTGACGGCGATTCACTTGAGGAATTTTTCTGATTGGAAATAAAGCTAAATGAACCATTCTGTTCTGAGTCAGTATATTAAAAGTATAATATATATATATATATATATATATATATACATATATGAAGAGTTCAGATGCAATAGCCTCTAAATCCATTTGACGTATTTCTTTAAAATTTGCATTTCTTTCTGGCTACTTTGTATAGGTTTCTATGTAAGTACTGGTACTTCTGATTGGGCTGAGGCTGGAATTTAGAGAGTTTGAAGTAAAAGTATTTGATGGACGTACACTATGTGTCAGGAGCATTAACTCAGTATCATTATCTCATTTTTGACCAAGATGGCTTTTAGCTGGTTTTGCATCTGAGCTCTTCATATATATATATATATATATATATATATATAGACTGGAGGACTGGAGTGGCATTATGGCCACACCACAACAAGCCAATCACTTTAAATAAAAATATCTGCTAAATTACTACTTAAATTTTATTTAAAGCTTAGTATTTGCATTTGTTTAAACTTAAGGCACAGAATATTTGAAGAATGTATAAGCCATATTTTGAAGAACGGCTTAACTGTTTTTGCCTTTAAAATAAATGTCAGTGGGCTTTGGACAAATACCTAAAATACAAATTCCTAAAATAAATTTATTTTAAAAAATGAAGCAATTATAGGAATAACGTATAAAAAGTCAGTATCGCTAGTGATATTCAAAGATGAACAATAAGTGTGTGTGTATGTGTGTGTGTTTTTTTTTTTTAGAAAAATATTACAAAGGGAGTATCAAATATGATACATCAGGCTTTTGAGGAACATTTATTTGTACACCTTTTAGTAATCATTGTATTGGATTTCATTGCATGTTTTGCTCCTCACAATACAAACTACACTGGTTGGACATAAAACTAAGCATTTAAATAGGATCTTACAAAAACGTATTGTAAGATATAGAGTGAAAACTATGGACGCCTGTTTCCACCACTGAATTAAATAAATAATAAAAGGTAACTGCAACTTTTTATCTCAAAATTTTGACTTTTCTCAGAAAATTCTTTCTCAGATATAAACTCACAATTGCAAATTATCAAGTCAGAATTGTGAAATATAAAGTCAGTTTTTTTTCTTAAAATTCTGATTTTATATCACACAGTTTTTACTAGTATTACTAAAAACTTTACAAGAATTACTAGTTATAAAGTCAGAATTGTGAAATATAAACTTGCAATTCTGACAAAATATCAGTCTTTTTTTCTCCTCAGAACTGGACTGAAAATGTGAGTTTATAAAGTCAGAATTGTGAGATGTAAAGTCACAATTGGGAGAAAAAATCTGAATTGCTAAACAGAAACAGAAATCTGACTTTATATCTTGCAATTCTAACTTTATTTCTCGCAATTGCGAGTTTATATACCAGTTCTGAGAAAAAAATTCTGAAGTAAAGGTTTGTATCTCAATCCTGAGGGGAAAAGTCAGAATTGCAAGATGTAAACTTGCAGCTGCAAGAAATAAATCACAATTACATTTTATATTTTTATTCAGTGGTGGAAAAGGGCTTCCATAGAAAACGTAGATACATTTTAAGTAGTCTGTTATAAAGTAAGCAGTTAGCAAATATAAGCAAAGATATATCTATTATTTTTAGTAGATATATGAAGTCAAGACAGATTAAATCACAATCAAAATAAACATTATAGTGTGCATTTGTATGTCACTGAACTTACATCATCTCTTACCTGTTGCTTCCAGAGTTACAGCAAGCAGTGCATGTAGCATCTCTAGTGCATACAACTTTCGACATGGGACTTCCAGGAGATGTCAACCCACTTTAAGACAGCAGTGTTACAGACCTGACAAAAAGAGAGAGAGAGAGAGAGAGAAAGAAAAAAAACACCATAAGCACTCAGGTGGAAACACATGCACATGCAGCAAAAGAAACAGCACAGGTGGCTTGTTAGGATGTATTAGACTCAAATAGACAAGTGTGAGGGACCTCTGTAACCCAGGCACAAGTCACTTACACATACACACAAAGTGAACTGGGACAAGGGTGTACTGTGCCGAAAAACCTTAATTAAGTCTCTACAGGGTTGTTTTCTTGTGTGTGAATGTTTAACAGGGTGTGCAGTCAGTCTACTGTCATAATTTTGAGTTTACATCAGGTAACGTTTAGTTTATTATCCTCTAAAGACACTTGACATCATTCAAAAGTTTTGGGGGACAATTACAAAAGACTTGACAATGAGTCCCAAATGGAGAAAATGATCCCCAAACAGAACATCTGTGGCTCGTCAAGTATTATTTATTAATATACTAAATTAACCTGCCAGAAACACCCCAAGCAGTTTTGTGTGTATGTGCATCAAAAACATTTGGAAATTAGGCCACTGTTACTCTAAATAATCTTTTGATTCAGTTCATAAAACTGATCATTTGTTCACGAATTGGACTGATTTGGTTTTCAAAATCATCGCAGTGACTCATTGATGATCCTATGAAGTATCAGTTCACAAAACTTCATTGTTTATTGTTCATGAATCAGACTGATCTGGTTCTCAAGATCTCATATGATCTCATAAGAACTCATATGAAGTGAAAATATAAACTAAATGCTATTCTCTAACACAGTATAATTGAGTCACCAGCTCAGTAAATGTTATTTTCCTACAAATTTGCAGTTCTTCTGCTCCATTCATTTTATGTGTGTGAAAACTGCTTATTTACTCTCTGCTAGTGAGATTACAAACTGATATCAAGCTGTGTGGCCTCATGCACATCACCACGTTCCACTGTTTATTTCTTTTTAATTTTATCATTTATTTTCCTGGAACTGCTCCTTCTGCTGATAAAAATCACCAATACATCTCCTGAATAAGACGGTTGGTAAAAGCATGCACACTATGTGAGTGTTTGCATATCTGTCTGTGTTAACAATGATGAGGATGTTCCTTCTCTATCCAGACTACTTCGCTCAGGAATTTCATTGTTCACACTGTCTGGCTGGGAGAGTTTATTTTTTTTTGCAGACAGCGTTTATTTTTCCATAACATCAGAAACGAGACAGAGGGAGAGAGAGGGAGAGAGAGAGAGATAGAGAAAGAAAGAAAGAGACAGACCAACACCCTTTGGTATTTCAACAGCATAACAGATGCTTAGAGAAAAAAAGTGTGTGTGTGTTTTTAAACCCAAAATAATGGAATTTTGCTCAAAATAAAACTTGCTTTAAATAAAACTGTACGGTAAATGGTTAGTTGTGGTGTAGCAATAATATCCATTTCAGCACACTTCATTAAAAGGGTTGTTTCTGTTCATATTCTCTTTTTATATGGCACAGCCCAGCCTATGAATATGATCTAGATGCTTTTATATAACCCAAAATGAAGTGTCACAAAATAGTCACATCAATAGTGACTACTAAAAAAAGTGACTACTGTTATGCAGGACAATTTCATAGTTTGGTGTCAACTTTTAATACTTTTATTCAGAAAGGATGTATTAAATTGATCAAAAGTGACAATGAAGACATAAAATATTTGAATTACAGTTGAGGTCAAAAGTTTACATACTGCTTGCAGAATCAGCAAAATGTTAATTGGTCAAAATAAAAGGGATCATAAAAAATACATGTTATTTTTTAATTTAGTACTGACCTGAATAAGATATTTCACATTTACATATAGTCCACAAAAGAAAATAATAGTTGAATTTATAAAAAATATTCAACATACCTTGCTAATGCCTCATTTTTTGGTTGACAAAGCCATCAGCAAATTGCATATTTTTTTTTTTTTTTTAGTGACAGTGATGATTGTTCCTTAGTCCCTTGTTTGTCCTGAACAGTAAAACTGTCTGCTGTTGTTCAGAAAAATCCTTCAGGTCCCACAAATTCTTTGGTTTTTCAGCATTTTTCTGTATTTGAACCCGTTCCAACAACGACTGAATGATTTTGAGACCCATCTTTTGACACTGAGGACAACTGAGAGACTCAAATGCAGCTATTACAGAAAGTTCAAATGCTCACTGATGATTCAGAAGGAAAAAACGAGCATTAAGAGCCAGGGGTGAAAACATTTGAACAGAATGAAGATGTGCACTTTTTTTTTTTTTTGGCTTAAATATGTTTTTTTTTTCCATTTAGTACTGCCCTTTAGAAGCAACAGAAGATATTTACATGTTTCCCAGAAAACAAAAATGTTACATTTACCCTGATCTTCAAAATCAAAAAGAAATTTATTTTTCTCTTTCTTTCCCTTTCTTTTTTTCTTTTCCTTCTTTCTTTCTTATAACTAGCAAAAGCCAGGTGTTCAATAATATCACCCTCCAAGAAACTGTCATCATTTTGATTAATTCTGTGATATTGAATTTGTTGATTTGTCTTGATTTAACATATTCCATCCTTGAATATTGGGCCTCATGATAGATCTATTTTAGAAGCTCTGGAGTATCTCAATCGTTCTGCTATGAATCTAAAACACCTAAAACAGCAACCAACGCTAATTGGCACCCGACAGACATCATTCTTCAGCAGACACAAAGACTTCAGGATATTCTAGAGGGTCGTTTGTTAGTCAGCTCTGTTACCGGTCTGGGTTATCAGTGGTACTTCAATTAACTGTCGCTATAAGATCGCATCTGTGCGCGTCTGACTCCAAAGTGTTTGATTATATCTCTCTATCACAGGAGGACTGTGAAGCTCTTGAAGCTGATGAAAATTGGAAAGGACTTTGTGATGGATTACAAAAGAGTACATCAGTCATGAAACTTGGCGCTGAATTCAGCCAGAAATGTCTGCACTCGCTGCTCTTACATTAAATTATTTTAGCAATTAATGTCACTTTGAGCAATAATGGGTCATGGGTCTGTGCTGGTTTTCACATCTCATTGCTATTATAGGTGTTGGATGTGGATTTTATCTGCCCTTCTTTTAATAGAAATGAACACCGAGAACTTTCCTTTTAGGGCTTTTAAATGTCTTTCCAGGTCTCTGGGTGCATTCAATGTCCACTAAAGTAATTTGACGAACTGATGTATGCTGACCTGTTTTCTACAGCTAAATTAAGGCTTGTTGGCTGATTAGCATTTAAATTAATTGGCACTACATCAGTATTCAAAGCAAGAAGAGCTCTACAAGACTACCTCTCTCAAACTCTCATAAGCCACTGGGCTGACGGAAACCTCTCAGCTGAGGATCACATACGCCTGCCAGCTGTGCTTGAAGCTATGAGATCTCTTCCATCTCCCACACAAGCTGCAAAAAAGAGAGAGAAAATGTCAGATGATCTCTATATGTAACCCGTATTCCTCTGGTCTTCTCATCTAGTGACGTGTGTAGGATCAGAAGTCTATAGCTTCGTTCAAAAACATGAGCTGTCTAATGTCACACAGGCTGGCGTACACAGAACGTGTTCTTGTACCTGCGCTGTTTTTAAATTGTACTTTAGTGGACATTTTCTATGAGATAGAAGGACATCTTTGAACATTGTGATTCAACACAGCATGTTCAGCGTGTTGCAGCATAGGTACTATATTTTAAAAACTCAAGGGTGTGTCAGGTCGTTGAACTTGTATTGAGACTCCTGCGTTGTGCACCATTCTTTTATACTCACTTCAGCTGTTTTGGATAGCAAGATCGATTAAAACTCAAGTTACAGAGGTAGCAATGTTTCTGAGATTCTGAAACATCGATATATCTAAAAGTGAAATTGCATGCCGAGTAGGTACTACATTTGCTAAGAAACAAACCTCATGACCATTAATGTGTTTAGTATGAAATCTGGTTTTGTCCTACTTTTGAACTAATGTTTTGTGAATATGATAAATTCGGATATGTGACCGTAGACCACAAAACCAGTCATAAGGGTCAATTTTTTAAACTCTGAACTATTTGAATATCTGGAATCTGAGGGTGCAAAAAAATCTAAATATTGAGAAAATACCTTTAAAGTTGTCCAAATTTAAGTTCTTATCAATGCATATTACTAATCAAAAATTAAGTTTTTATGTATTTATGGTAGTAAATAGGCAAAATATTTTTACGGAACATGATCTTTACTTGATCCTAATGATTTTTGGCATAAAAGAAAAAATGATAATTTTGACCCATGTATGTTTTGCTACATATATACTCATGCTACTTATGACTGCTTTTGTGGTCAAGGGTCACATATACTGTAGTTCTCATATCTTATAGGGGAGAGTGGGGTCCTCAAAATAAGGGAAAATGAGGCATAAGTACCATGAAAGAATCTAAAGTAATTGCAGGATCTTTTCTATCATTATAGGCTCTAAAAATATGGCTTTTTATAAAAAAGTGTTTCTGTGCTTCAATTTGACACAGGTTAGGTCTAAGTTAACTTGAGTCAGTGGGTAAGATGCACCATCTGGGTATAAACTGACCATCCTACTAAATATGGTTCAAAACCATTGAATTTTTAAAAATAATGTACCTCTTTTAAAAAATAATTTATTAATCAAATTTTCTTTAACAAACAATCATATTTCTTTGCTTAAAGTTAACTTAACATAAAACCAACCAAATGAAGTTTACATTTCAATATCTTGTTCAGATTTCTGAAACAATATGTTAAAACCAAACTTGTAACCTTCTCAATAACAGACTATACTGAGAATTTGTTGAGAGAAATTAAATTAAAAATAAATTAGAATCAATTAATAAATGTCACTGAAATTAAAAAAAAAAAAAAAAGATTCTTGTCATGGCAGCTTTTCTGCAATGCTGAACAGACCATTAGGGACTACATGTGGAAAGATACGGAAACATAAGGCTGCAACATAACAAAATGTAAAAATAAATAAATAAATAAAATACTTTTGCAAGGCACTGTGTATTTGTGACCCTGGACCACAAAACCAGTCATAAGGGTCAATATTTTGAAAATTAGATTTATACAGCATCTGAAATCTGAATAAATAAGGTTTCCACTGATGTATGATGTGTTAGAATAGGACAGTATTCTGAGATACAACTATCTGAAAATCTGGAATCTGAGGGTGCAAAAAAAAAAAAAAAAAAAAAAAAACCAAAAAACTTTTTGACCCATACCATGTATTTTTGGCTATTGCTACAAATATACCTGTGCTACTTACATAAAATAAATAGACACTGAATCAAATATGAATATATTCACAGTATATTTAATATTCAGAACACCACAGCCGCATTCAAAATCACATACTGAGCAGGTATTTGATGAGGAACGAACATTGTGACCGTTAAAGAAGTGCATTCTATGTAGTATAAATGTGTGTATGAATCTGGACATACCACATCTCCAACTGTCATTGTCATTTGATTTGTGGTATCAGCTGCGTCGCCTCACTGCCATTTACAACAACTCTTCTGCATCCACATGGGAAACTAAGCCATGTCCACACTAATATGTTTTCGTTTGAAAACGCATCTTTTTCTCTCCGTTTTGGCCTTCCGTCCACACTGAGACATATGATATGAATACTATGAATTCGGACATACTTTTCCACATACTGTTTTCGCATGCTATATAATAGAGAATAGGCATATTCGGACGCAAGACACCTTTTTCACAGATCTCACTGCAGTGCATTATGGGATTGTTTCCTTTGTGAAGGATTCTTTGCCATTCCACAGTGGAATCTAAATAGGTATTGTAATGTCCTACATTTAGAAACAGCCTTGGACAGTGTTGGAGGCACACTGGTGACCAAAAATGATGTCTAGTTAGGCAGCTCACTATTTTTTTTTATGTAAAACCCAAAGCTGCTCTTGATTGATGCCTTCCTTATATAGCGTTTGACCTTCTGACATAAAATTACACCATCATGTACTCAGCTAGTCAGTAAATTACAGCCCTAATAGACTCAGATGAGTAGGTGTAGGGAGAGAGCTGATTACGTATGTGTGCGTGTGTGTGTCTGTGTGCTAGTTTTCATGGTATGCTGACAGAAACTTCATTGGAATATTAAATAACCTTTGATTTTAATTGATTAATCAAAGGTGACTCACGGACAACAAAGTCCTGCTAGAATTCAAAATGATCCTGACATCAAACACGACCCTAATAGTTATTTATTTTGCAGCATTATGTAAAACATTCTGTGTGCTATTTTGTGTTAAAAGAAAAGGGGCAGGAAAGTGGCTGTAAGAATATAAATTATTTTA
This sequence comes from Labeo rohita, assembly GCF_022985175.1. Classification (NCBI taxonomy): domain Eukaryota; kingdom Metazoa; phylum Chordata; class Actinopteri; order Cypriniformes; family Cyprinidae; genus Labeo; species Labeo rohita. Next base: position 37,913,575 of record NC_066869.1, on the reverse strand, counting down.
TACAAATTAATTGGCCAGCTTCTCAGTTTTTCTTGTCTTTCTCTCGGCCTCTATTTTTATTAAAGGCACTGTTTCACTCAGTTAATCTTGCCACGGAACCGAAGGAAACCTATGGTGATATGTGGAACGCTTTAAACGGCTTTGCCACGCCTGAACGCTTGATCTGTTTTGCATAATTGGGCCTCTGAAAAGACTGTAAGGTTTGTGGCTCTGAACGCAAGGGCTTGGCCAAGGGAAATGATGCCTGAGGCACTGTAATGTACTTCATCATCAAAAACACATTACACTCTTATTTGTCTCATTTTTGAAATATGAGAATCCAATCATAAAAACTGCTCTGTCAGGCAGTAACTTCCTTCAGTAATAAACTAGTACAGGGAATAGATTTTTTTTTGTCTTTAAATTCCCACAGATGCACTGGATAAAGTCATATACTTACGGTTGTTTCTACTGAATAATGCAACACCTATTTTGGGAAAATGCTAAAAAGTCACAGGTACATTACGTGCTTACCATAAATTCTTACTTTTGATAGTCATATGGTGTTGTGTTTGTCCAGACACCATAAAGAAACTGGCCATACTGCAAGGATTTTGCAGTGATGACTGCATTTATTTATGAAGATAATTTTGCAACAAGTTATTGTTGCACACTGAAAACAATGAAGAAGTGTTGGACATATATACATATACAGATGAAGAAATATGTAGATGTAGATAGTTTAAAATTATTACCAGTCAAAAGTAATATAATCACGATTAACTGCGTACAAAAAAAAGTTTGAATTTGCCTAATATGTGTGTGTACTGTGTGTAATTATGATGTACATAAATACAAACACATTCATGTTATATATTTAAGAAATATTTACAAGTATATGTATTTATTATAATTTTATATAATTTATATTAAATATAAATACTAATATTTTGTACACAACAAATATATCTCTTAAATATGTATGTTAAATTGTGAAAAAAAAAAAAAAAAAAAACCTGTAATATGTATGAATTAAAAGGTATGAATTACCATATAAATTAAGGTTGAAGTAAACAAATTATTATTATTTTATTTGTTATTTTTTGGAAAATTTGAGGCATCAGTAAACTGTACAAATAAATGAATAAATAAATAAATAAATAAAGGCCACTTACAGTATGGTGGTGAACTCAGATTCATTGTGGCTTTCTACAGTAATTTACCACCATTTTATTTTGTATGCGATTAATCGCGATTATTGTTTGACAGCCCTAAATATATATTATTACAATTTAAAAAAAACTATTTGTTTGTTTAATTTTGTAAACCTTTTTTTTTTCCCAGGATTTTTTGATCAACAATGTTGAAAAGCATTTATTTGAAATAGAAATCTTCTATCATAAATGTCTTTACTGTCAATTTTGATTTAATGCATCATTGCATTGACTTCTTTTTTTTTTTTTTTACAAAAAAAAACAAAACAAAACTGTAATATGTACGAATTAAAAGGTATGAATTACCATATAAATTAAGGTTGAAGTAAACAAATTATTATTTTTTTATTTTTTTTTATTTTTTTGGTAAAATATGAGGCATCAGTTAACTGTACAAATAAATAAATAAATAAATAAATAAATAAATAAAGGCCACTTACAGTATGGTGGTGAACTCAGATTCATCATGGCTTTCTACAGTAATTTACCACCATTTTATTTTGTATGCGATTAATTGTTTGACAGCCCTAAATATATATTATTACAATTTAAAAAAAAAAAAAAACTATTTATTTGCTTAATTTTGTAAACATTTTTTTTTCAGGATTTGCTGATGGAAAATGTTGAAAAACATTTATTTGAATTATATTTTTACAAATTGTGTTACTGTATAAAAAAAAACTGTAAAATGTATGAATGAACAGGCATGAATTACCATATTAATGAAGTTTTTTTGTAAAATATGAGGCATCAATTAACTGTAAAAACAAATAAATAAATGAAGACAGACCACTTACAGCATGGTGGTGAACTCAGATTCATTGTGACTTTCTACAGTAATTTACCACTATTATTATGCCAATTATCATGATACAAAGCACATTTCTTAAAATTGAAATTAGCATTGTATCACCTAATGAAATATACAAATATAGGCTGTAAAATAAACAGCCACTAAAAGTTCCATAATAACGCTGTTTTGAGAGTCTAGTATTACAGGAGCTCCCATAGGAGGGATTCTTTTTGTTTTCTCTACATTTTACCGCATACCTCCATGTGATGAAAACAGAAGCTTTTACCTTCACAGCACATGCAGAGAGTGTCTAAAATACCCATAATACTTTTCTGTTCTAGTGAAAGAAAGTTGGCAAAGCCAGCTGTATTCATATTGTATTCTCTCGCTTTGGCGCTCTCATCTTGTGTCCCCCCTCCCCTTCACTCCATCTTGCCATATCTCTTTCCCTTTTCATTTTAAATAATCACTAAGCTTTGTAGAAACTCTGGGTTAGTTCAACTCAGCGCAGGTGAGGGCGGCAATTTAATCAGTCTGGGCTCACTGTGTTCTTGAGGAAAAAGTAAAGTGCTGAAAAACAGATGGAAATATATGTCTGTCTGTAACTGCAAGAGATTCTAAGTCACCTTTGACTGAAACTGTATCATTAAACAACCATCTCAGACGGCTTTCTCAAAGGCAAGAAGAGGAAGGAAGAGATGGTGAAGAGATTATTATCTATGGTGCAATAAGGACCATTTACACTGGCCTCAAAAGATTCACCTTTTCTTACAATGAAAGAGTGGATCGGTGTGCTTGAGGACATCTGCGGGGGAAGAACAGAACTTAGTGGGAGTGAGGTTTCTTTATATCAAACTATTGTACTTTCACCGTCTGTAATTATGATACAGAAATTCATACTCTTTTTTAAAGAAAGATTTCTGGAATCGCTGACAGTCATGCCAGCTTTAATATGCCATTTCAAATTCGAATGGAAATATACATATTAAGAATAATCATTCGTTTTATAAATATATATAAAAAGAACATTAATTCTTTCTGTATTCAACTCTAATTTTATCATCACTCAAGTTGCTGTAATCTAACCAAAGTTATTCTGTACTTTTGATGTTTTGCTTTTATAAATGTCTTTCCTCTTGCTCTCTCTGTAACTGTACTTTTTCCTTTAGCTGATTCTGTTTTAATTTAAGGACTTTGTGCTGTCCTCAAAACTCTTGAAAGTTTGTACATTTCTAAAGAGTTTAGAGTTTGCTTTATTCACATATTCTTGTATGATTTTTTTTTAAATTAAATTTAATTAAATGAAAATGCAAAATGATGTTTGGATTAAATATCCTTTCATAAGCTTGTAGTCATAGCTGCTTACAACAATAGAAGTAATTATATTGTAACTTTAAAATAACTATAAATTATATTGTGAGTTTAAATAATTAACAAATATCAACAAAAACAGATGAATACACTTAACAATAAGTACAATAGTAACATTTTACAATATATGGTCTTATTTGATAACATTAGTTAATACATTAATTAACATGAACTAACAAAGAGCAATATTTTTTACATCATTTATTCATGTTAGTGAATAAAAAATGTTTGTTTAAAGTGCATTAACTAATAAAGAGATTAATATATGCTGTAGAAGTGTTTACTGCTAGTTCATGTTATCTAATGTAGTTAACTAATGTTAACAAATGAAACCTTATTATAAAGATTTACAAATTATATAATTGCTCTATCTTTCTCTGTGTATAGATTGGCTGTCTTTTTAGGGACAGACAACATTGCATTTTACATTCGCTTGAGTTCCCCATTTGGTTAAATAAATGTTTCACGTCTCTCATGTCTCTCAGTCTCTTTATTACACATGCACACAAGTCATGCATGCATTTGTGAATTGAATCTAATATGACGATAAATGCAAAATTGACGAATAACATTGCTAAGCAGCAAATAAAGATGCATATTGACTGAGTTGACATTTTCTTGATCCTCTTCCAGGAAATGAACTCAGTCATTTAATTAAAGTCATACGTTCTTTTGATTTACTGCAGACATATATGAGAATACATTGTGATTGCGCATCAAAGCAAATATTGAAGTGTAATATAGAGTTAATCAAAGCAGGCTGAAAAACAGACCTTGTCTAGGAACGACAGTGCGAGGCAAGGTTGAATAGCAGTCTGTTTGCAAGCTGTCTATGTTTTGAGGTCATACGACCCTTGAGATCTTGCGGTTTAAGGGCAGAACATGCATCTGTGTCACAATGTGCTGTTGCTGTCGTCACACGATAAACAGACCTATGCTCAAATGCAATAAACTTTGACAGAATACTGTCAGCACAGAAGTTATCAGGCTATATTTAACATCTCGTATCCGTTTCATACTTAGATACATTCACAGTAAACAACCTTTAGTTTACAACTTGAAATTACCAGAGCAAGAACAGGAATATTGTTTAGATGTAAATTGTATTATTTTACGCAATGCAACATAAGGACGAGAAGTCAGCAACGGTTGTTTTGCAGGATGGAAGCACATTTTGCCTTGCATAAACTAAATGGATTTTATTTGTTATTGTAGTTTAATCTTAGAATATGTTCTCTAATGTCAATACTGTTTGTTTATGGGCAATTTTTGGAGTCAGTCATTGCATCTTTCAGCTATGAGTGAAACGCAAGGCCGCAGTCCGAAGTTTGCAGTTAACCCGGCGAACAGCAGCCTTCATCGTCTCAGATTTTGGCAACACACCGGCATTAGAATTAGCGCTATTTCGGTAAAAAGCGATTACAGAAAACGGTTGAATACAGTAAAATTAAAAATCTACTTTTAAATGTTACATTTTTATGTCTATAATACTTGTTAAACAAGTTTAAATATATGTAATATTGTAAAATATGCTGTATTCACCCAAACAAATTCAATTTGTCTTATATTTTGTCCATACGTGCGTAATAATAAATGTTCCTCTTTTGATTATTGCTGTTGCCTCTAGTAATTCTATGTGTGTTTTTATAAGTTCCAGTCCATTTTAAACCAGCAATATAATATTTTTTAAACAACAGTTGACTTAATCAAAATAACCCAGCATGTGTTCCTTCCAAATAACCCAAGTTTGGTTGTTTTTTTTTTAGAGTGTAGGAAAGGAAAAAACTACTTCACATAATGGCTGATGAAAATTAATAATTTAATACTGAATAAATTGTATTTGGATATATATTAAAAAAATAATAATATATTTCAATATTTTACAATATTACAATTTTTCATGCTTATGCTAATCAAACCTGCATTTATTTGATTAAAAATACAGTAAATAAATTAATAAATAATCAAACAAACAAACAGATAAATAAATCAATAAATAAATAAATAAAATATCTTACTGAACCCAAACTTATATGCTATTACCTGATGTATAGCAATTTAAAAATATAAACTGCCGCTTGTATATGCTGCTTCACATACCGCATAAACAACTGCAATGTGTGATCTGCCAACACATCCCCAAGCATAGAAATGAAACCCATGTTTTCCCTATTGGTAAGAGGATATTTGTCAAATTTAGTGTGAAGATGCAGTAATTAGATAATTTTGAACTTATTTCTAGCAGCTACACTTCATAATATAAGGTGTTATTCCTCTCCCTCTCTCTCTCTCTCTCTCTCTCTCTCTCTCAATAGTTCTATTTCACGCTTTCTTTACATGTGTCTGTTAGAACTATGTCAGAACTTTCTCTTTTTTCATCACACCTGTGTTCTTCTTGTTCTCTGTAACAGCAACAATCAAATGTGGTTTTATGATATGTAAGTCTTACAACAATTATCAATAACTGTCTGAAAGTATTAACACCTGACAGACACAAGAAACTATTTATGCACAATCCCATGCACATACAGAGTTCCCAGAGTTTCTTACTTAATGTAATGTAGAATAGCCTCAGGCAGTTCAAAATAATGATGTTTTATTTATGTCTTTTATGATTTAATTTGCAAACATGTGGAGTTGAAGAGTTGATGTTTTAATTGCTTGTCATTTTAAACTTTATTTTAAGTTTAAGTTTTTATTTCTACCAAAGCAAGTTCATCGTTCAGTGACATTTGATTTCTAAGTCAAATTCTTTGCTCTATAAAACATCTTCATATCTACACGTCCATGAGAGAAAAAGACACACATGAACATTTTTTTTTTTTTTTTTAACGGTCTTGAACTCATTTAAAACATAATCTAATGGCTGAGAAGTTGAGCTTAAATTACATCCATGTTCAGCCTCTATGCATAAGCTGATTAATTTGAACCAGCGCTGAATTGGCTATTCATGCACTGTGAAGGAGGAAACTGGTGGTCTTGAGGGCTTCCACTTCCAAAATTATCAAAAGAATTTAAAATTCTCACAGGAACAGACCAAGAAACCCCTACTGCTACACTGAGGTAATAGAGTCTTAAAATATACATGCTACAACCTTTGCGAGCCAGCTGTATCAAGCATGAAACATTTAAGTTCAACCCAAAATGAAAATTCTGTCATCGTTTATTCATTCTTATGTTGTTCCAAACCTTTATGTTTTTCATTCTTTCAGTGGAGCAAAAAAAATTAAATGCATTTCCAGGCTGCTCTTTCTGCTCAATGAAAGCGAATTGGAACTGGGGCTGTAAAGCTCCAAAATGAGCAACAGAATGTACTTGTGCACTGTATTTAAGACTTCTGAAAGAATATGGCACACTTTTAAGAAGTTATTTGTCACTTATCCTGAAAATATGACTTAAAGGAGAAGTCCACTTCCAGAACAACAATTTACAGAAAATGTACTCACCCCCTTGTCATCCAAGATGTTCATGTCTTTCTTTCTTCAGTCTTAAAGAAATTATGTTTTTTGAGGAAAACATTTCAGGATTTTCTGCATATAATGGACTTCTATGGTGCCCTGAGTTTGAACTTCCAAAATGCAGTTTAAATGCAACTTCAAACAATCCCAAATGTGGTTATAAACAATCCCAGCCGAGGAAGAAGTGTCTTATCTAGCGAAACGATTGGTTACTTTCATACAAATAATACAATTTATATACTTTTTGAATGTCAAACGCTTGTCTTGCTCTCCCTGAACTCTGTGTATTCTAGCTCACTTTGCAAAGACTGGGTCGGAACTTCTGCAGCGATGTAGGATGATTTTGAAATGATTTTTGAAGTTGAGGGAGAAAATACAAGTTTTTCGACATACCCTAACTGTCTTGAGCCAGAATAGAGAGCAAGACAAGATGAGCATTTGACATTAAAAAGTATATGAATTGTATTTTTTAATGAAAATATCCCTTCTTCCTCGGCTGGGATCGTTTACAACCGCATTTGAGATCATTATAAGTTTTAAACTGTACATTTAAACTGTATTTTGGAAGTTCAAAACCGGGGCACCATATCAGACCATAATATGGGGAAAAATGCTGAATTGTTTTCAAAAAAGCTATTTCTTTAAGACTGAAGAAAGAAAGACATGAACATCTTGGATGACAAGGGGGTGAGTACATTATCTAAATTGTTGTTCTGAAGTTGTACTCAGGGGGAAAAACACACACACACACACACACACATATATATATATATATATATAATTGTTATATTGTTGATAATTGATTGTTGAATACTAAGAAGGTGGAGGTCTAACTTCAAAAAATGAATGAGGGGGAAGATAGTGGATGTTCATTATCTTGATCATGATCATTACTTACAGTTATAATCTGACATTAATTTGAACGCCAACTGATTAATTAGCAGAAGTTATCACTCCAACACCTGCTTGATGTCATTAACAGCCGTTCTAGTGAACGTGGTTTGAATGATGGATGTGCAAAAAAGTTCCTAAATTTCTGGGAGACAGCCAGTTTCTCCAATAATGCATCTTATTATGGTAGTTAAGCAGCAAGTTTTCATTTTTTTAAAACTATTATCCGGCCAACAAATTTTTGATTTTCATCAGCAGCTGTTAGCTAATCTGAAAGATCATACCCAAACGATTGTGAGAGAGTCTAGCTTACATGCTTCAGCAGTTAGTTGTGACTCCTTATCTTTGGTTTTGTAAATTCCCATCCATGCTAAAATTACAGGACGTTATTACAGTGTTTTACATCAGACTTGAGGCAGCTAGTGCCCGTGGACTTCCTGCTCTCTCTTTTCCTGGTAACAGTGATAGAGTGTGACATTAAAAGAACCACTTTGATGAAGAAGTCATGGGCCTCCCATGAAAGCTGCCGTTTCCAACGCCTAGTAGCTAAACGTGATGGGCAACTCACTCATTCGATCTCTCTGAGCGAGTGCTCTTCTACACACTGATGAAACGATGATGTATCGGGTGATATGTATACGCCGCATGTTGCTTATGCTGACATGTTAACTCTTTAAATGTAAAAATAGCAATTTGTTTGCTCGCCATGATTCATTTAGCAAACTTTCTGCTGTGCGGGTAGTGTGGGTGAGCTTTTTTCTTCATTAAAACACACATGAAATTTTCAGACACATCTGATATGCGTCAATTAATATTCATGAATTATTGAAATACAGGCAGGGAAATTCGCCAAAGTGCATTGCGATGCAAATGGGGAAAGAGGAAGGCTTTTTATGCACCACCGCTAAAAATAGAAGACGTTCAGAGTGAGAGAGAGAGTAGGGCAGGAGGGAAGATGGAGGAGGAGTAGAGTGGAAAACGAGAAAGGAGAAGGCAAAAAATGAGGTGAGAGAGATTGAAAGGAAAAGACATAGGATAAAGGGGTAGAAGATGAAAAGAAAGATGGGGTTGTGAGAAAAAAAAAATGGGAAAAAGAACATTTCTGTAAGACTGAAGCACTTTTTCTTTCTGAGGTTTGATGGTTCCTCATTGTGGTGGGTGGGCTTTGGGATATGGATATTATTCCAACAAAAAAAAGGAAAAATAGTAGCAGCTCCACCTCTAATAAAAAAATAAAGCTTTGCATATGGGTCAAACTTTTACATCCTACGATTTTTCAAACTGCAAATGAGACTGTAGCCCACAAGTTGACTGGAATGGTGCCCACCAAAAGCTCAGAATTATTCAGCTATTTGATATGGTGCCACCGTCACTGCCTGTGGGAAAAGCTTTCAGCAAACCAGAACAAACAATGCATTATTGTACTGTGTAATGTTTTCAGCCAAGATATTGAGCCTATTTTCAAAAATAATTGAGACGGAACATCACTTGTAAAACAGCATCATTTCCCAACAATCAGGCACAATTTATGGGAGAGTTCATCCAAAAATGAAAATGCTGTCATTGTTTACTCACCCTCATGAAATCTGCGGAACACAGAATGAATGGAACTGGTCCAAAAAGCATCATAAAAGTATTCAGAGATAGATTTGTGAAATTTAATTCGTCACCTCTAGTGAGATGTTAACAGTTCACTGTCATGAATTTGTCAGTTGTCATTGGCCTGGTTTCCATTACAGATTTGTGCAATTTCTTTTGCAACATTTTATAAATGAAGATTTCATTTGCAAAAACAGAGAACTCAATTTTTAACCATTTTCAAGAAATCACTGTGCATTTTTTTTTATTGTGCATTCCAGTCAAACTGCAGCTGGGTTATTTTGATTAAACTTGTATTTATTTTTGCAAATAAACTTTTCAAATGTCGAGAAAAAACCTTGCAAAATGATTGTTTCAACCAAATAAAACATACTGGGTTATTTTTTTTAACCCAAACGCTGAGTTCAGCCTGTTGGATCATTTTATTGGGTTGTTTTTAATATTTTTACCCAGGTGCTGGATTATTTTTTAACCCAAATAAAAATGGAAATGCCTTTTGCCTTGCATAAAATAAATGGATTCTATTCATTACAGTACAGAGTTTAATTTAGTTTGATGTTAAAATGTGTTCTCTAATGTCAGTACTGTTTGTTTATAGGCAGGTTTTGGGGTCCGTCACGGCATCTTTCAGCTACAAGTGAAACGCAAGGACACGGTCTGAAGCTCGTAGTTACCCCTGCGAACAGCGCAGAACCTGATTTTACGAAGCACGACATGTTCCTGGATCAACATCTTTGTTGACTCTGGAACAACATTGTGATTAACCAATCAATTTGAAAAGTCAGTTTATAGTTTTTGAGAAGTTTAGGCTTACAATCAGTGTTTGGTACCTGTACATTAGTGTCATTTATCTATTATTTCCTCTGATTTTAGGGATTACTCATAAGTAAGGTTAGGTTTAGGTGTAGGGATGCATCTTTTGATTATTCCTTTAGTAATTCTGTGTTTTTATAAGTTCCAGTCCATTTTAAGCCAGCAGTATAATAATTTTTAAACAACAGTTGACTTAAATAAAATAACCCAGCATGTTTGGTAAAAACATTTAACCCAGCCAGCTGGTTCAAAATAACCCAGCATGTGTTCTGTCCAATATTTACACAGCACTGGGTTGCCAAATAACCCAAATTGGGTTGTTTTTAACCCAGTATTTTTTAGAGTGTAGGTTTCCGTATATAGCAGGTATCCATTCCAGTTTTGCAAAACATTCCTTTTTTTCGAATTGCCTGAAAAACCACCTCATGCAAGCGTAAACACTTTTTTGCGATATATGGGAGTTTTCGCGAAATTGACGTGTTTACATTGGGCATATTTTTAATTCTCAATCTCAATTTGCACAATTTGAAGGGTAATGGAAACGCTGCTACACTGTAAAAAATAAAAAACACAATTTGTTGAGTCAACTTAAAATAATTTGTTACCCTGCTGCTTTAAAATTTTAAGTTCAGTCAACTAAAATAAGTTTATTCAACTTGAAATGTTAAGTTGTACTAAGTAACAACTTAGATATTTGTGTTTCCTAAACTTAACAGATGGGTAAGTAACCCAGCTGCCTTAAAATTTTAAGTTAATTCAACTCAAATATCTAATGTGTCACTTAGTATAATTTAACATTTCAAGTTGAATAAACTTTTTTGGAGTTGACTGAACTTCAAATTTTAAGGCAGCCAGGTTACAAATTATTTTAAGTTGATTCAACAAATTGTTTTTTACAGTGTAGTGTCATGTGACATACATCGCCACAACTCCTTTCTTGTGGCCTCATGAAAAGGTCATCCATTGGATGCACACTTAAAAATCTTGGCTGAAGTGAATTTGGAAATACTGCTCTTCACATACTGTTCCTCACCTACTATCTGTACACATTTGTTTTGTTAATTTTTTTGTGCCTTTCATAAGTCACTTTGGATAAAAGCTGCTAAATACATAAAAGTCTGCTAAATGTACAAATGTAAATGTAGTAGCTTAAATCAGACTAGTTTTGTAGACTGAATCACCTGATTCCTTTAAAAGGTCTGACTCAAAAGACTGATTTCTTTCAGGTATCATACATCACTACTCATGAACTCAGCAAGAAAAGCTTGAGGACAGAAGATTTTTACTTTTAGGCTTTTACTTTTTAAACTTGCAGCCTGCTCCTCGCAAAGATCTGTCAAATCGCTTTAGAAAACTTGAAATATGGCTCACTTTTGATACTGTTATGGCGCTTTTGCATCTTTTCTGAAGCTTTTGAAACCCCGGTTCATTGGAATTGCTTGCAAACAACATGAAAGGCTGTTTCCTTCTGTGTTCCATGAGAGAAAGGGGGTGAACGACATGAGGGTGAGAAAATGATGACAGAACTTTCATTTCTTTGGTGAAATACTTCTTTAAGCCTTTAAAACTTCAAACAGGTTGCCCAAACAGCTTTCCATTTGCCATTGGTTGATGAACCAAATAGTCCCGAACTCACACTATTGGTCGAGCAAGTATTCCTGTGTTGGGGTAAAAGTCAGAAATGGCTTACTTACTTGTCTCTGCATATTAAGTTGGGACATGAGAAAGTTTTTTAATAGATTACACGCTATAAAAGGTGTTTATAGCAGACGTGTTTTCAATATTTACCCCTTAGGAGTACCTGACTTCATATGCATAGATTAGAAATCCCAATCCATGTCAGCTCTTTTTTTTTTTTTTTTTTTTTTAAGGCATTAGGCCTTATTTCTGACACTTCCATAATAAGCATCTTCAGACTTCTCTTTTCTTTTCTCACTAATTATCCCAGGTGTACCAAACACGACCAGATGGACAAAAATTGGCAGTGCTTAGTTGAGGCTTTTCATGCAATTAACCAAAACACTGAAGTGCATAGCTAATAACAGAATCAATGCAGCTGCTTCATGTCAATCTGTGATGAGTTCTCATCTGATACCAACATACATTTTAGGTAGGCAGCAGTACTAGTGAAAGTGCTATCATGTTTCTGAAATGGGGCTCATCCGAGAGCAGCTCAAAGGGAATGGGCGAGATGATGACTGTGAGGAAGGCAGACCTCTTTAAAACGCTTGGTTGAACTTGTCTTTGTGTTAGATTGATTTAGACTGGAGAGATTAATGGAATTGTATTTTTCATTAGGCATGGTCCAGCCACTCCTGAACAATGTCACATCCAGGTGAACCTGAGATTACCAGGTAATTGAGATCATTTTCCCTCTCGTACAGACAAAAGACCTTGCTTGTGTCCCTCCAATAAGTGTCAGAATTTGTTTAAAAAGGAATCTCCATAACTGTGTTAGCATTCAGTTGGACTACTCTAAGAATGTTTTGTAAAAAGAGAAAGATTTTCAATTAAACTGAACAATAGCAAGGGTCAGAAATAAAGGAAGAAATATATATATATATTTTTTTAAGCAAGGATGCATTCAAATATCAAAGCCTGTTTCCACTATGGACTAAAAAAATAATAATAATAAAAAAAGAGAAATTGTCTATTTATATCACAGTTCAGAACTTTTATTTGAATTCTGTTTCATATGTGACCCAGGACCACATAACCAGTTATAAGTGTTAATTTTTCAAAATTGAGATCTATACATCATCTGAAAGTTGAATAAATAAACTTTTCATTGATGTATGGTTTGTTAGGATAGGACAATATATGCCCGAGATACAACTGCATGAATATCTGGAATCTGAAGGTGCAAAAAAATCCAAATACTGAGAAAATCGCCTTTAAAGTTGTCCGAATGAAGTTCTTAGCAATGCATATTACTAATCAAAAATTAAGTTTTGATATATTTACAGTAGGACATTTACAAAATATCTTAATGGAACATGAATATCTTAATGATTTTTGACATAAAAGAAAAATCTATCATTTTGACCCATACAATGTATTGCTACAAATATACCCATGCTACTTAAAGGAGAACTCCACTTCTAGAACAAGAATTTACAAATAATTTACTCACCCCCTTGCCATCCAGCTTCACAGAGCTCTAAACGATCCCAGCCGAGGAAGAGGGGTCTTATGTAGTGAAATGATTAGTCGTGGTTTTCAAAAAAAAAAAAAAAAAATTGGTATACTTTTTAAGCATAAAAGCTTGTGTAGCACAGGCTCTGGGATGCTCATCCACTGGTCGTTCTTGAACGATTCGTTCAATTTGAATGAATCTTTAATGTGACTCTTTAACATCCTATTAGGTTCTGTACTGGTATTAGTTCACCTGTTTCGAGTCTTCGGGTTTTTCGAGTCATTTGTTCATCTTATGGGGCCGTCATGTGATGCTGATTTTGCTAAAATGAACGAAAATAACTCGAAAAAAGATTCATTCATTTTGCTGAATGAGACTGAAAGGTCCGAGTTGGTAAAATGATCCGAACTTCCCATCACTACTACGAAACACATTTTCGAATCACCACATGTTCATCGTCTGTGTACTCTGGCTCAAAAAGGTAGAGTATGTCGAAAAACTCCATGTTATTTTCTCTTCCAACCTTAGAATCGTCCGACATCGTTGTACCTTTTTGTTTGTAAACAGCGTTTGACTTACTTGCACTTTCTTAGTCTTTGCGCGTTCGCTTTGTAAACACTGGGTCTGTAGTTCCGCCTACGTACCACATGACCTTTGACCTGATTCAATAGTACGTGACCCTTCTTCCTCGGCTGGGACCGTTTAGAGCCCTTTGAAGCTGCATTCAAACTTCCAAATTTTGGAAGTTCAAAATCGGGGCACCAATGAAGTCCATTATATGGAGAAAAATCCTGAAATGCTTTCCTCAAAAAACATAATTTCTTCACGACTGAAGACAGAGAGACATGAATATCTTGGATGACAAGGGGGGTGAGTAAATTATTTGTGAATTGTTGTTCTGGAAGTGGGCTTCTTCTTTAAGACTGGTTTTGTGGTCCAGAGTTTTATAAAACTCTGAATGTGAAGAACTGTGAGGAAAAAGTCAGAATTGTGAGATGTTGTACTGGTTTGTACTTTTTTCTATGGTAGAATGTCAAATTGATCAAAAGTGACTACTTTAAGAATACTTTTACATTGTTACAAAAACATGGTTTTTAACTTTGATAAGAGTAAATGTTTCTTGAGCAGCAAACCAGCTTGATCATGTGACAAAAAATTACATTACATTACATTAAAATTACATTACATTAAAACAGAAAAAAATAACTCACCAATTCTAAACTTCAAACTCCAAACACTGAAACTCAAAATTACAAATGACCTCAGACTGATTTGTGCACTACTTTATGCGTGGACTTAAAGTCATTCTAACACAAGTGTCTTCTAATGAATATCTCTAAACTATAAATGTAAAATGCAGACACTCTGCTGCACAGGAACACTCGGAAAGTTAAGAGCCATCCAAGTTAATTACAGTCAGTGCTTGATTAGACAAGTGCACCACTCCACAAAATTATAGCGATAGTGGCTCTAGCCATGTTATAGAAAGTGAAGTACAAATGAGTAAAACCGGAAGATATAAAATGATTTAAACAGCACTTTTTATTCAAGCATTAATACACTGCAACTGTTTTTCTCTCTAAAAAGGAAAACTGAGGAGTTATTAAATTTAAAGAAGAAATGAAGGTTAAAATCTATAACAAATAGCTAAATGCACACACCCATTTCAGTGTGTGTTTTCATTAAAATCAGAATGATATTTTTTTGTATAGCGGCATGAAGCATATGTGTTTGTATGTTTCAAAACTAAAATAACAGTTTCAGCACACTCTTGATTACACTGTAATATTTATGAGGGAGTATATTCATATAACACTTTTGATCAACAGCTTGTGCACATGAAAGTAAAATCATCATGAAATTGCATTCTGTATACATCAATAACTAAGATGAGAAACTTCATATTATGCCTGTGCATGCGGCAAGATCTTTTAAGAGCTTGTACAAAAACTATTTCTGCTCCAAGGGCAGTGGAGAAAATACCAAAAGTTACAGTAAATTAAGTTCTAAATGGTTTCATATCTGGGGTTTGTGTTTTCACTAAAGCTCTATTCAGATTAATCACAAATGCCCTGGATCATATTATGAATCATAGCTCCTCTCTAGGAAGTAGAATGTTTATGAGTTGCCACTTGTGTTGTTTTCTTTATATAACTTCAGTATTTATTCTCCACAGGCTACAAGTAATGGACTTCACTTTAACAATTAGTCATGTTGTTTTATATAAAGTATATGGGTGTTTCTTCAATTACATGCACTTAAAAAGTACAAGTGGAAAATGGCAGTGGAATAAAATGTTAGACTACTTTTTCTTGGCAAATTCATAGCTAGGATTTTTTTTTTTTTTTTTTTTTTTTTTTTTTTTTTTTTGCATAATTTAAAAGTTAAATCTCCACTGGAAATTATGCAAAAAAATAATAATATTATAATAATATTATTTTCACAAGTACCTCAATGTCTCTTTATGTACATCACACAACAGGTCATACATTTCATCTCAAGCCTGCAAGCACCTGGTGCTAATTTCCTTTAGTTTATAACAAACCCTATTTAACTGGTTGCATTTGTCCAATTTTCACTAAGACTGCGGGATGGTGGGCTGCTCCAAGGTGACTGAAACCCTGCGGCAGGAGGTCCAAATGAAGGCTAAAGGGATTACGCTTTCCGTCATTGCAAGAGAAGTTTGTCATTCCAAATCTGATTTCTTGATTATTGCAGGTTTGCATTGACACTAGTTCATTCAAGTACCCCAAAAAGGCTGGTCGTCCACATAAGACAAATGCACAAGAAGACAGGATAATACAGAGGTTGGGGAATAGGTTCAACACTGCAGCTGGAAGTGCTTGCCAGTTCAGTGTTGAACAGGGTAAGGATCTGTCTCGATGTGTTCAAGAAAAATCCAACTGAAAGCACACTTTACAGTGCAAACCTCTCATCAGCAGAGAAAATCAAAACTCTAGGCTCACATTTGCTGAGGAGCAAGTTATGTGAAGAGAGGAGAACTGGTACAAAAGTTCACTTTAGTGATGAGAGCAAGTTTAATTTATTTGGGTCTGAAGGGAAACATTTTGTTCGGCGTCAAACTGAGGAAAGACACTGAACAAGTGAAAGGGTCATGGTTTGGGCAAGAATGTCCCAATCAGCCTGCAATTTTCATGCAAGACAATGCGCCTGTCACACTGCAAAACAGGTAAAGCATTTCCTTGAAACTATAAGAGCACTGAAATAATGACATTGCCAGGCCAGAGTCCTGATCTAAACCCAACTGAAAATCTCTGGAAAATCCTTGGCGACAAAGTTATGGCTAAGAAACTCACCACAATTATCTGAACTATGGAAGAAGAGTGGACCAAGATCACACAAGCACATTGTGAGAAGCTAGCGATGTCCAGCGGCCACAGATGTGCTGAAGTCATTCAAAGCAAGGGCATCTACTGTACACTTTTTTACTTATTTCAGACAGCTGTACCCCTCCAAAAATAGGGACAGCGTACAGATGCTCAGTTGCTCAGTTTCTTCGTCTTCTTCTCCAAAATGAATCGCATTTTTGAAGGCCTAAACATGCTCGAAAACTCATGAAACTTTGCACACAGTCATGAAAAAGTTACATCTGATATGGGTTTCAGAAATGGGTGTGCCAACTATAAAATTTCCTATAAAACCATACATCTACATGTTTTTGCCATTTTCAAGTGTTGTATTTAAACAAACTCCTCCTAGAGATTGATTCAGATCAACACCAGATTTGGTCTGTGTAATCTAAAGCCCTTTGTGACAAACTGTGAAGACCTTGAGTTTTCGTTGAAGGGCATGTCCGTGGCAGACATGCCCATATTCAGTTATAGTCATAGCGCCACCTGCTGGCAACAGGAAGTGGCATGTTCCATGCTTTAACAAACTCCTCGCAGAGATTTAATGACATCAGCGTTATGTTTGGTCAGTCTACTCTAAAGGCCTTTGCAATGTTAAATTGCGAAGATCTTGAGTTTTCGTTGAAGGGCGTGCCTGTGATTCCCTGACAAAGTTCAATGTTTCACCATGGAAAAAGTTGTTGTAACTCAGCTGTACAATGTCTGCCACGAACTTCACACATTCAATAAGAGTCCTGGCCTAAACACATCTAATATTCCGTTATATATTCTGTTAAAAGAGCGCCACTTGCTGGCAACAGGAAATGACTTGTTTTACACTAACTTAAACATGCAATGTCCAATCTGCACTAAACTTCACACGTTTAGTAAGAGCCCTGGCCTGAAGACACCTAAAGGCCAATATTCAGGTATAACCATAGCGCCACCTGTTGGTGACAGGATATGTCATGCTCTACATTAAGTCAAACATACAATGCTCAATCTGCACCAAACTTCATATGTTTGATAGAAGTTCTGACCTGAAGACATATTCATGCCAATATTCAGTTATAATCATAGCACCACCAGCTGGCAACAGGAAGTTTGGCACATATAATTGGCTTTGACATATTCCTCCTATATTTGCCACTTTAAATGCATATTACGCACATTCTCTGTTTTCCTAGAGGTGCGAGGGACCTTTCAACGCTGCTTGGAACTTTAATTCTAGTTGTAATATTTTGTGCTACAATGGTTATTGTTCAGATATTTTTAATTTTGATCTTCACTGTATGTATGCACTGGAAGTGGAACAATGGCAGAAAAGAAACTAAATGGACTTATTTTTCTCTCCATTAACTGCTGAGAATGTGTTTATGTTTAAATGGAAACTACTCAGGCAATGAAAACCCCAAATGCTTTTCCCAAATTATAGCAGTGATTGCTTGCAATATGCAAGATCGTCTCTGTGTGCTCATGTGTGTGTATGTATGAGTGTCTGTGTGAGTGGGTGAGTTGTAGTGGTGTTCATGGGGTGTATTATTGGAGTCCTGCTGTTCTCCACCTGTCTTTGTTCTCTGTTGTGAAACATGAAGCCAAATCACTGCTGAACCTTGGAGCTCGCAGCAGGACACACACACACAATCAGCTGATCTGTGTTTACTGTCTCAGTTCTCAAGAAATACAAGCTGACACTAACACACGGGCAGCAAAAATGTCAATATGAATTTCTTACTCAATCATTCTTCATTCTTATAGTTCATTTAAAACCACAAATATCATCAGGCCAGGCATTAAAGACGACAGCCGTTTTGATTCATGACAATCTGAGGACTGCTGCCAGTACAGCTGTACAACATTGTGGCTTTACTGGTTTGTCAATATGCCTAGAAGACATATAATTGCACCTGTTTTCCTCTTGCATGCAGGTGCAGGTTCTAAGATTATCTTACATATTGATTACTGTTGGCTCTATACTTAATGAGTTAGCATTTGTAGTTTAGTATTAATTCTTGCCCGCCTTGCAAGAGGTTCTTGTCGATTCCTGAGTAATACTACACGTTATTCCCAAAGGGAATAAACAAGGTTTATTCTGAGGTACAGGACAGCTGGGGAATGTTACTCTTAACACATTGCATTACATGTTAGGTCTGCATATTTATTTGACACCCATTTTAGCAGGTTACACTATTTACACTGTGTGGCAGCATATATTTGCCACACACAGCACACTGAACTCAGCAGAAAATAAGGAGATGCTCGGTAAACCTATTTATCAAAGCAGTCTTTTGCAATATATGCCTTTATGAAACAATAAAATAATGGTGAAGGCTACACACTCAGTGAAATATGTCTTTCAGGCATAAAGCAGTGACAAGCACAAAAAAAAAAAAAAAACAGTAGTTTTTCAGACTGAATTTTGATGATTTCAGCAGGGTTGGATTACTAAATGCTGATGGTAGACCAATTCGACCAGCATGACATTTCTGATGATGCTAGTTAAGTCTTGCTGGTTAATCTAGTTATGAAACCTGGTAGGCACACCAGAATAGCAGCATTCAAAACAAATGCTGGTCACCTGAAATGTCTTCTCAAAAAGTTTTTATTTAAAATGTAATATTTAATTTTTTATGGCTAAAAAATTAAAAAGTAATGCATTGTTTGTTACTTCCAGGATGCATGATCTGATTTCTATGAAAGTCTGTTTCCTAGAATAAAACTAAACTAAAATAAAATAAAAATCTAATTGTGACTTTTTATTTCGCAATTCATATGTAAACTCAGAATTCTGATGGAATAAAGTTAGAATTGCAAGACAAAAATAAAAGCAGGATGCTGTATTCAAAAAGTAACACATTTTTTTGTTGCTTTCAGGATGTATGATCTGATTTCCATGAAAGCCTGTTTCCTGGAAAATAAAATAAATTAATAAAGTAAAATAAAATAAAATAAAATAAAAAGTAATTTTGATTTTTTTTTTTTTGATTTTTTTTTTTTTTTATTTGGCAATTCGCAGTTCATATGTAAACTCAGAATTCTGAGGGAAAAAAGTTAAAATTGTAAGAAAAAAAAAAAAAAAAAAAAAAAAATAGGATGCTATATTTAAAAAGTAATTATTATTATTATTATTATTATTATTATTATTTTTGTTGTTGTTGTTGTTGTTGCTTTCAGGATGTATGATCTGATTTCCATGAAAGCCTGTTTCCTGGAAAATAAAATAAAATAAAATAAAATAAAATAAAATAAAATAAAATAAAATAAAATAAAATAAAATAAAATAAAATAAAATAAAATAAAAAATAAAATTCAGATGTAAACTCAGAATTCTGAGGGGAAAAATTTGGAATTTCAGGACAGAATATGCTTTAGAATAAAAAGTATTTGGGTTTTAGCTCAAAATTCTTACTTTTTTCATAATTGCAAAATGTTTCTCATAATTTTACGATAAAAAAAAAAACACTTCATATTTTTTCCTGGTGGAAACAAGCTTCTATAGATTTCAGAGACAGGTTTTAATGGACAAACCTTAATCAAACTAAAATTTAGTTAGAATCGATTGATAAACAATGCTGAATCATTTCATAAGGAGATGCAAAAATATTAAAACGTGAAGTGAGGAAGCTATCAAACAGCCAATGATTAAAATGATTCAAAAGGCCGCGAGACTTATTTGACTAATTAATTGTCCAATTGACTCACACGAGTGAGCGCTGTGTACAGAGTTAAAGGCCCTAATTAAAATCTGGAGCTGATAATGAAGTGATTTAGGGAAGGATGTTGATTTAGGGATAACAGATTATAAGAACCACTTGAGAATGATGTCGATGTGTAAGGTTATATCCCTTCTGAGTTACATGAAAACAGTAACATTTATTAATTAATGACAGAACAGGAATAGCAGACACGGTGTGTATAAATGCACTCAAAACATCCACACATTCAGAGCAGAAGTCACTCCACGGCAAAAAGAGCAGCGAGTGTTAATATATAATTCATCTGTTCTGCTGCTCTCCTACAGCACTCTGCCTTTCTGCTTTACTTCTGTCACACATTTCTAAGGACAACTACCTCCTACAAATATTTCATCAGGTGCGTTTTTTGTTTCATGTAATATATCTGACTTTCATAAGAAACATTGAATGAAAAACAGGATTTTGCTGTTTTCTTGCTGTTTTAAGAGTTTAATGTGCAAACTGATACTGATAAGGATAAAAAATTAAAATAAAAATACAAGCCACAAAGAAATATAGAGTAAAATATTACATTATTTTTATTAATACTCTTTAGTATTTAATGTTTAGTTATAAGCAACCATCTTGCATTTATTTTTCCACTGATTTATTTTCACAAGTGAAAGAAAAAAAAAAATCCACATTTCCCAATTTATATTATCTGTGTAGTCCTGTCTCACCTTCTCTTCTTTTTGGTGTTTTTTTTTTTTCCATTTTAGTCTCTACCTGCATTTACTTAATGTGTTTTTCATTTTGTTACTACTTCTCACCTCTTCACACATCCACACTTGATTAGTTCCTTTCCTTGTCTCAGTCATGTGAGCTCTTTCTGCCTTTCTCTTTTCTCTCTTGTTCCTTAGGCAAACGTGCCTATTCAAATATTTCATCTATTTCTCCCTGAATCTTTCATGCAATATACCTGAATTCTTACTTTTTTTTGCCTCCTCTCCTTCTTTCTTCTTTCTCTTACACAGACTGCACATTTTGTTAAAGGTTTGTATTATTTCATTCTTCTTACCTCTGATATTTCTTTGTTTCCCCCTCACTCCCACACTTTTACCATCTATGCTGTCACTCTCTCATCCCAGCTCCAAAGCCGACAGGAGGCCATGCTACAGGAACACTGGGGTTTGAAATCTGTCTGTGTAGGATGTTGGCTGCTCAGTGACAATACTTCCTTTTATTATCTCAGTGAGTCTCACATTCACATGCACACAACTGGCATGTGTTCCCGGGCATATAATGTGTTCACAAACCTCTAACTAATAATTTATAACCTTACACACATAAACCAACATACACTGAATGTACCACTAGAGCTGGATACAAACAGATTGCAATTTGAACAATCCAGTGATTCTTAAAATCACATCATCAAAAACAGATAGCTTTCGATACAATAATTTATATACTCACTGGCCACTTTATTAAAGGGATAGTTCACCCAAAAATTTCTGTGATTAACTACTCATCCTCATGTCGTTAGACCTTTGTTAACTAAGACCTTCAAACACAAATTATTTGATAAAATCGGAGAGCTTCCTGAATCTGCATAGACAGCAATGCAACTGCTACGATCAAAGCCCAGAAAGGTAGTAAGGACATCATTAAAACAGTCCATGTGACATCAGTGGTTCAACCGTAATATTATAAAGATACGAGAATAATTTTTTTGTGCAAAAAATTTGGGGGTGAACCAGAGGTTGTGTTAGACTTTAACATGGTCCGTCATTTTGACGGACAGGGTCGAAAAAATTCCGTCATAATTTATTTTAACCGGCATATTTTAATTATAATAACACATTTAGTTACTTTTGTTTTTGTTAATATTTTCATTTTTAATTATGAACCTTCAGGACGAGGCTTATGCATTTATTTTGAAGAGAACAGATGAACAGATGAGACTGCGTAACTTTTCAGGTTCAACACCACACCCCGCAGTTACAGCGATTTTAATATATTCTAATTTTTATGAACCAATATTGTAAATATTGTAAATCCCAATTGATCTTTTGATCTTTGCTGTTTTCAGTTGATGAATGAACAGAAACTACATAGTGCGCCTCCCATCCAAGCTTTGTGTTACTTTTGATTTGAAACAAAGTCTCAGATTTCAAATTCTGTCCATTTCATTAGGAAACTAGGAAAGAAAGAAAAGCTGTTTTGGTGCTCTTTAATGTGGTGTGAAAGATCGTTGTAGCTTCTGGGTACTCGCCTGTGTGTAATCAAACGCATAGCAAAACATTCGTGACAGTTTCGTTTTTGTTCTGTATCCCCTGCTCTGCTGCCGGACTGGAGCGCACTCGGCACCGACTGGACAGGGGTGGGAATTACAGTTAGAGGTTACAATAGATCACCCTCAGTGTAATCTGTCAAAGTGACAGACAGCGTTCAGATTTTTCCATCATTGTAGTGTTGCACGATATACCGGTACTTAAAAAGTATCGCGATACCCTGCTTTTAAAAATGGTACGATTTCGCATTTTACTAGTACCGGTACTTTAAGAATGTATTTTAATAAACCGTATTTCTGCGTGTCTGTGTTAATGAATGGCGCAGACACACAGTTTTCGCTCACTGTGTTTTCAGCCTCTGCCACCACAATATAGGAGTACATGGACACATGAACACCATCTCTAGAACTGCTCTGAGAGTCACTTCATGAGCATTTTACCGTTTCTTTTTGTCATATAATGAAGACCCGTCAAAATAAAAGTTTGGTTTAACTTGACAGTCAGAAATATATTAATATATTACTTAATGTAAAGATAGTACTACTACTACTAATAAAATATTATTAAAACAATATTTAAGGAATATTTAACAGAATTTATTTACCAGAAAATTGAAAATACACAAGAGTATTTCTGACAAAAAAAATAAAAAATAAAAATAAATAAATAAAAAGCCTTTGATAAATTAATTCATCAAATCTAATTATCTAATCTACGTTTTTTCATAGGGCCTTAAAAACGTGATTTTTGTTAAATATTTAATAAATTGCTGTTGAATTCTGCAAGTTTCATGATTTAAATTAATTAGACATGCTTTTTGATAAATATATTTTAATGTAACCATTAAAACAGAGTCTAGAAAACTTAAAATGGAATTTGCGAAAAAATAAAACAGATTTCATAGGGCCCTTTTTATTTCATTTGTCTTTGTTTTATTGTAGTTGTCCTTTAGTTTGTTACTTGCATCTAGGTTATTATTATTAATAACAAATGTACAATAACAAAAAAAAAAAAAAAAAAACTATGTCATGATGTTGTTGTAAAATAAAATTACTATATCATGAAATAAGATTTGGCTTTATCCTTGAAGCTAACTTACCAATACCCGTAGGATCAGTAGTTGTTCACCATAATCCCGTGTAGTGGCATTTGCATGTGATTATTATTATTTTATAATTTTTTTATTTATTCAAAAAAATAAATGAAATGCTTTGTTTTAATAGATAAAATAAAATAATATCTATTATTCAATTTTTTTCCTGTTCTATGTTTTTTTTTGTAGGATCAGTTCAGTAGTAGTATTGTGATATTTTAGTATCGAAGTCAAAATTTTTGATATTTAATATATGAACACTACATCATTGATAAAAAAAAAAAAAAAAAAAAAAAAAAAAAAAAAAATCTGTCAATGACGGACAATATTTGGTTAACGCGACCTCTGGGGTGAACAATCCCTTTGGGTACACCTTGCTAGTACCAGATTGGACCCCCTTTTGCTTTCAGAACTGCCTTAATTCTTGGTAACATAGATTCAACAAGGTAATGGAAACATTCCCCAGTGATTTTGGTACATATTGACATGAAGAATTCAAATCATCAACAATACTCGCTGTGGAGTTTAAACAATACTCGACTTGACCCAAAGTGTGCCAAGGAAATATCCTCCACACCATTACACCACCAGTCTGAACCACTGATACAAGGCAGGATGGATCCATGCTTTCATGTTGTTTACATCAGATTCTGACCCTACCATTGAAGTCACCACAGAAATCGAGACTTATAAGACCAGACAACCTTTTTTCAATCTTCTGTTGTCCAGTTTTGGTGAGCCAGTGTGAACATAGCTGACAGAAGTGGCACCTGGTTGGTCTTGGGCTGCTGTAGTCCATCTGCTTCAAGGTTCAATGTTGTTGTGTATTCAGAGATGTTCTTCTGCATACCTCGGTTGTAACGAGTGGTTATTTAAGTGCTGTTGCCTCGAACCAATCTTGCCATTCTTCTCTGACCTCTGGCATCAACAAGGCATTTTCGCCCACAGTACTGCCACTCACTGGATATTTTCTCTTTTTCGGAACATCCTCTGCACACCCTTGAGATAGTTGTGCATCAAAAGCTTAGTAGATCAGCATTTTCTGAAATAAACAGATCAGCCTGTCTGTCATCAACAACCTTGCACAAGGCTTGTTGGAAATACGATCTTGTGGTAACATTTTTGCCAATATTACGCACCTTACTGCATGTTTCACAGCAGTTTCAAAGTAAAATGTCCAATGAGTGGTGCTAAAACACATGGTTAAATACAGTACATGACCATGGCCAAATTAAAATGTCCAGGGAGTGTTGCTAAAAGGTTAATGCTCTATTGTGTTGGAAACAGCATACCGACTAGTACACCAAACCCAACCCTAAACCTACCCAATAATGTTACCAAATGCAGAAATGATATTAAAAAACAACTTCACATGCAATTTTAACTGCCTTATACGTGGGTTTGAGCTGTTTTGTCAAACCACAGTTTAACAGAGTTTGATTAGGCTTTCTTAATTGAAACTCTGGCCCTGTAAATCATGCTTTTTTTGTAAAAAGGTATAAAAGTTGTCTAAACTTTACAGCCTCTAGTGTTTAACTGGAAAATGCAGTGATTCACATGTACAGGTACGTTTTTTCGCGTTTTGCAAAAAGTAGAGGCACATATTTACAATGAACCTGGGTATAGACCAAAGTCAAAGTCACTTAAATCACTTTTCTTCTCTATTTCTATTCTGATGTTCGGCTTGAACTTCAGCAGATTATTTTGACCATGTCTACATACCTAAATGCATTGAGATGCTGCCATGTGATTGGCTGATTAGATATTTGTGTTAACTAGCAGTTGAACAGGTGTGCCTAATAAAGTGGCCGTGAGTGTATATTGATTAATATAAATAATTGTTCATTCTAACTATTAATGCATAACTATTAATTTTTCATGAAGAATTTGACTTGCAGTTGATGACTGTGTAATTAAATGCAATTAAATGTATATAAAATACAACAAAACATTTGCTTAAAAAATAAAACATTTACATATAATTTAACTAATGTATTTTATTGTTAAAGAAACAGATTTAGCAGGTTTTTTAAAATAAATCTGTTTAAAATGTGAAGAAAGTCTGTCTATACTGTGTTGCCTTATTACAATAACTTTATGTTAACTTGTGATAGGCAAAATATATATATATATATATAATATTTGAGTCTTTTTTTATTTATTTAAATTGCTACTTCATCAGAATGGTATGAAACACGATGACTTCTATGGCAGTTGCTATGTGACCACAAATAAGTAAGTAAGTAAGTAAATAAATAAATAGTGGATTTGATTCAAAAAAGCTAAATTGTCAAAATAAATGAATAAAGTAAATAAACAGCCACACTTGTGTTGTTCCCAGTCAAAAATTACCGACATTTGAAATTAATAGGAAATTAGGAAATACGCAAAAATATGAAAAGAATAATAATAATAATAACAATAACAATAACAATAACAATAACAATAACAATAACAATAACAACAACAACAACAACAATAATAATAATGAATAATAATAATAATAATAACAACAACAATTTTTTTGTGTGTACAATCCACAAAACATTCACGATGCAGATATAGAGTGAACAGCAATGAATGAAAATGACATTTTAAAACAAAATAAAAAAAAAAAATAAAAAAAAAATAACAAAAATAACTAAACCTTTACAAAAAGTTAAGAGAATCTCTAAATATGTATACACATCCAAATTCACAGCTTAATAAACATAAGTCTTGATGTCCAAAAACAAGAGATTTTATAAGCCTTTTGTACAGAGCTATTTAGGAAACTAGTGGCTAAACCACTGAAATGCAGATGTTTTTATTTTTTTAATCTCACCAGATGGCACAAATCTGACTTCAAAAAATGGAATTTTAAAGGCATTGTCTTTATTTTAACATGCAATACTGCCATAATTGAAAAGTAATATAAATTGTTTTTTCGTTTTTTTTTAAATTAATTTTAATAGGAAAAAAATAAAATAATTACTGCATAAATATTAGTACTATTTTTTTTTTTTTTTTCAAAAAATAAACAATAAATAAATAACATTTATTTATTTATTTATTTATATAAACCTCTTGGCCCTTTGGAATTGCTTATTTGGGAGTCACACTTGTGTTGTTCGTGGTCCAAAATTTGTCTATGCTGTGTTGTTCTGTTAATATTTGGAAATATGCAAGTGCGAAAATAAAGGGTTAAATAAAATGTGACACATACCCAAATGAACTGATAAAAAAGATAAACAAATTTGGAAACCAATGTCGATACCCAGCCTTTCACGATACCTGCGCAAGTTCCAAGACAGGCACAGATCTTTAACATCATCACCTGGTTGCTAGCCTGAAACACTTTGCCCCACATACTGCGGCAGCTATCAACACACAGGCTACCTTGCACACGAGTACAGGAAATGGCACATGTACTAATTAATCTCTTCTACCTAAAACAGATAAGAAGGCTGGGAGCTTTGATTAATGTCAAATCCAACTGCACTCATTAATATTCAATTATGGACTTGCCTCACATGAGTTTCAGTTCATGCTCCCAAACTAATTAGCTTCCACACCGCAAATGAAATCTGTGTTAAGCTCTGCTATCCAATTCAGCCTGAGTGGCACGGGTTCGCACTCTGCCAGCATTCAGAAAGCATTTGCCAGCATTCTGCTAGCATGAATCCCTGCAGTCAGAGCAATGGAGTGCAGCCCAAAATCACATGTTGGGGAGAAAGATAATTACAACGTCTTGAAATAGAAAGAACTTACATTTATATTATATTCAGCCTGGATCTTTACTCTCAAACAGAGCTGTTTAGGCAAATAAAGTTAATAAGAGAATAAGTAGGAATTTTACAGCACATATATCCACTATTGCATATTGCAACTCACTTAAACTCAATCTGAGAAACTTTTGATCTAAGTAACAACCCTTTAATCATGAAACAGCTGCCTTTAATGTTGAGAAACTTAACGGCCACTAAGATCGGCCACTATTAATTTGAAAGCCTCTGTACTGCTGAGTTTAAGTGCCATGTGAAAAAGAATAAAAGTAAGTAAAATTACTATAAAAGTAAGTATGTCGATATTTAAGGCTTAAATGTTATTTTTAGTTTAAGTTACAGTTTGTTTGATCAGTGAAGTGTCTAGTTTGGGCCTAACGTTCTTAACCCTTAAATGCATGACTGTTTCGCCAATCATTATTACATATATATCCACGGGTCTATATATCCACGGATGGATCTCTAACTTCTGCAATAGCAAAAAGATATTATCTCTCAGATATTTTAAGAACAATTACAGAAGAATAAAATAAAGCATATTTTGTTACCTTTTGAAACTATCATTTTCAATGACTTCAAAATCATTATTTTGATTGTTGGCAGCTTATTCACCATATCCACCATCAAATGACAGTGACATTTATATTTTATTGCATACAGTAATTGCTCTACAGGAAAGCCATTTAAACCAATTTTTGCTGATGATATTTTGTTTTATGTCTGCGATAATTACAAGTGAAACATCACGCCATTATTATCTATCAAACAGTGCCATCTCGAGGACTAAAGGTGAATTGCATGTATTGAGTCATTAGATTTTTACATATTTTTTGCACGAAAAATATACTTACAGTTACACACCTCGGGTCTCTAGCGACTCTATACACTTTTTACAAAAAATTAATCAGAAAACAGACATTCTTTTATATTTTAGTATTTTTTCTTGTTATATTGTTTATAACGAATAGATTGAGGAATACTAAGAAAGTTGATGTCAGACTTAAAAAAAAAAAAAAAACACGAAGGAGGGAGAGGGTAGTAAATGACGTCCCAGGACGCTAAAGACCCGAGGTATGCATTTAAGGGTTAGTGGTGACATACACTATATTGCCAAAAGTATTCACTCACCCATCCAAATAATCGGAATCAGGTGTTCCAATCACTTCCATGGCCACAGGTGTATAAAATCAAGCACCTAGGCATGCAGACTGTTGTTACAAACATTTGTGAAAGAATGGGTCGCTTTCAGGAGCTCAGTGAAATCCAGCGTGGAACTGTGATAAGATGCCACCTGTGCAACAAGTCCAGTCGTGAAATTTCCTCGCTCCTAAATATTCCACAGTCAACTGTCAGCTGTATTATAAGAACGTGGAAGCATTTGGGAACGACAGCAACTCAGCCGTGAAGTGGTAGGCCACGCAAACTGACGGAGTGGGGTCAGCGGATGCTGAGGCACATAGTGCGAAGAGGTCACCAACCTTCTGCAGAGCCAATCTCTACAGACCTCCAATCTTCACGTGGCCTTCAGATTAGCTCAAGAACAGTGTGCAGAGAGCTTCATGGAATGGGTTTCCATGGCCGAGCAGCTGCATCCAAGCCATACATCACCAAGTGCAATGCAAAGTGTCGGATGCAGTGGTGTAAAGCCATTGGACTCTAGAGCAGTGGAGACGCGTTCTCTGGAGTGACGAATCACGCTTCTCCATCTGGCAATCTAATGGACGAGTCTGGGTTTGGCGGTTGCCAGGAGAACGGTACTTGTCTGACTGCATTGTGCCAACTGTAAAGTTTGGTGGAGGGGGAATTATGGTGTGGGGTTGTTTTTCAGGAGCTGGACTTGGCCCCTTAGTTCCAGTGAAAGGAACTCTGAATGCTTCAGCATACCAAGACATTTTTTGACAATTCCATGCTCCCAACTTTGTGGGAACAGTTTGGAGCTGGCCCCTTCCTCTTCCAACATGACCGTGCACCAGTGCACAAAGCAAGGTCCATAAAGACATGGATGAGTCTGGTGTGGATGAACTTGACTGGCCTCAACCCGATAGAACACCTTTGAGATGAATTAGAGCGGAGACTGAGGGCCAGGCCTTCTCGTCCAACATCAGTGTGTGACCTCACAAATGCGCTACTGGAAGAATGGTCAAAAACTCCCATAAACACACTCCTAAACCTTGTGGACAGCCTTCCCAGAAGAGTTGAAGCTGTTATAGCTGCAAAGGGTGGACTGACGTCATATTGAACCCTATGGATTAGGAATGGGATGTCACTTAAGTTCATATGCGAGTCAAGGCAGTATAGTGTATCATGAAAATTTGACTTTTTCTGTGTTTAAGTGCTATAATCAGGATCCGGTGCATCTACCAACCCTGTACCTTTGTTTTAAGGTAAGCCTTTCTCTGCAAAAATGCGAAGAAAATTAGCTGCTTAGATTTCGCTCCCCAAATGATGAATGAAGGGGATCTTATTATAATATTCCCGCCCTTTAATCTGTATGTTTCCACCCATGGCTCTGCCATTTTGTTTTTTTAAACGCCATGACCTTTACAGATATAACCAACTGTGTTTTTATAACTTATGTGTGTTTTTAACATAAGCTTGTGTAAATTGACAGTTTAAGCACAATAAGACATGAAAGAGAACTAAGTTTAGTACTCGCATGCTGTGTGACAGCCGCTGTGTGCGTGCTTTGGATGTGTGCGCTCAGAAAACCATATATCAGAAGTTTTTAAAGTAATTTACATTATTTTAAAATGCAAGATTTCAGCACAATAGACACACAATCAAAACCTAACAGATGTTTTTTGGCAGAATATCTGAGGTACAAGCTGTAAAGGCACAGCCCATTTCTAGAAAAGGTGATAGGGAACAGCAGCTCATTTGCTTTTGAAGAGACACGAAAACACTGTGTTTCTGCTTCCACTCAAAAAAGGCATTTTTAAATTGATATAATAAATTATCTGTGGGGTATTTTGAGCTGAAACTTCACATACACTTCCTGGGGATTTCTATTACATCTTGTAAAAAGCGGCATAGTAGGTGGCCTTTAATATGACCCAGTTATCATACACCAAAAAACCTGACTGAAGGTGGATGTAAATCCACTGTATACGTTTCAACATAATTAGGTCGCCCTCAATTAAATGTTCAGTCTAAATATGATAAACAGCACTGACTGACCGATTACGGAATGGACAGACAAATGAGCCTTCCCAAATCATAGGCAGCGGAGGCCATTAGCACACATTAGCCTAACGCCACACAGATAACACATTATCATGCTGTTGCATGCGTATTAAAATGAGTTAATCAGAACATATTCTCCACAGTGATAATCTGCCCAGAGTGATTATGGGAAATGGAGATAACAAAGTCATTTGGCTTCTCCTCACATGAGTTTATGACCACAGAATGCAGAGGAACACAGTGAAACGATGCAAGAGACAATTTTGACATGGCAACGTGCTGAGTTACTTCATGCCTATAAATACTAATTTTATGATTTGTTGTCTTTGTTGGCCGTAAGAAGATATGTACTGTTTTATAATGAAAGATAAGGATGGCATAACTCCAGTTTCGGACCCCATATTGGTTCAATCTAACAAAGAGACAGCACACAAATCAAAAGGTATTTTGGTTGCGATGACAACACTAAGCTGCCTCGGACATGTGTTTATACTGGAAGCAAGTGGCACAATGTCACAATGCGACAAAACTAAATCAATCCCATTATATCCATTGAGTGTATTCTAGAGGAATAAATTATTAGTGCCCACTTCAGTTGATGGATGCTTCTGTTTTGATTTACTGCACAATCATCCAGCCACTTTTCTCAATGTCTGACTAATCATATTATTGCTAATAATTGTATTTGCAATTAAATTGATCATTACATTGATCAAAACATAAAAACATGATGTTTCTGGTATCTGTTTCAATTTATATAATTTATATAATTTTTTGATGTACTTTAGGCATATATGTATGGTAGCAACACTATAATACTAATACATTACATTTCATTACTCTAAAATATCCCATGCAATCAAATTTAACACCTATTAAAAATATTTCTATATATAGGATTTTCTTTATTTCTGTAGTAGATTGTTACATTAGAAATGAGTTGGTATGGTAACAAGTGAACATTATGCTTTTACACTGGAAAAAGCAACAGATTTAAAGGCTATTTTGACTTTTCGCTTAATTTTATAAAATACTATTGCTGCTAACTGGCAACCCTGAAATACAAGATTTACTGGAAATTAAAAAAGTGCAAGTTATGAATATCAGTCTCATTTCATTCATTTTAAATCAATTTAACTACTAAGCCAAGATTATTTTATTTTATTTTATTATTTTTTATTAATTTAATTTAATTTAAACTGTTTATGCTGTGGATTGTGAATGTTTATATTAAATTTGTTTTATAATAAACTGATTCCTGAAATTAAATCTGACATGCATTGAAATTCTAAAAGAAAAAGAGAGAGAGACAGAGATAAAGTGAGAGATGGAATGGAAATATTCAATTGTGAAAATCTACAATATCACAGATGCAAAAACAGCAATAAGCTTTATATACCTTAATAATTACATTTGCTTAAAATCTGAAATACTGTAATATTAAATACTATGTAATACTACTAAACTTCTTCTATAGCTTAATCAGGAAAATGTCCTTACTCAACTTCATGTTCGACAGTTTTGCAGTTACACCCCTGATATGCCATCTAAACCAGGAACAAAAGCCAAATTAAACCAGCCTGGAATAGAATAGACAACACTTTTCTTTTTTTTTTGTTTTTTTTTTGACACTGGCAGTAGTCTTGAATTCATTCAGTGATACAGAAAAGGAGAAAGTATTGAAGAAAAAAATTATAAACTTTGGCTTTGGGCATTCAATTTAATTTTCTAGCTGAAACTTCCAGAGACAGAGACAGGAAAGAGTGCTAAATGTCCTGTTTTTAATAGATTCTGACTTGTGTCACCTTGTCAGTAAAGCCGTCAGCTGTCAGTTGTGTTTGAACTGTCAGTCAGCCATGGTTTCATAGCTCTATTGCAAACAGAACAGAGTGTCCAGAGGGGACATGCACTCATGTGCCTCGTCCTCTGTCTTCGGCACCGGACACACCCGAGGGCTCTCAGCTGTCATGTCTTTCTGCCCTTCATCTCACTTCAATTTCATTGAGTTTAATTAACAAGGATGTGGTCCTCCCCTGGGCCTGGGTAATGAGGTGAGACATCATGGACAGTGAGAGGACACACATACACACATTGGACAAGAAGTGTATTCTGTAGAACTTTACCTCAGATATTATATATATACATATATACACATATAGACAGAGAAAAAGAACAGTTGACTGATGCACTCTTAACTGCAAATACATGTACACTGGAAAAACAGAGAACAAAATCTAACATTATGTTGCAAATTAGAGGTCTTTCAATTTATACATTCACAAACAAGCATCTAGGTCAACTGCAAACCGTATAAGAGCGTCCACAATAAAGACACTGAAAAACTTTAAAAATGAAGGTAACAATCCAGTGTATTTGTGTTGGTTTTGTAAAGTTTTGTAAAGTAAGTTTCATAAAAATTAATTTTCCTTACATTTCTTTCTTTCTTTCTTTCTTTCTTTCTTTCTTTCTTTCTTTCTTTCCCCACGAACCAATAACAATTAATAAATAACATTTATGGGGAAGTCACAACACAAGAAATTAAAAAAAAAAAAAAACCCCACAAATTTCAGAATGTTTGAATATTTAGTATTTTTTATTTGTTTTTTAAAGGCAACAGAGCTGCATAAACTCGTATTTATGTAAAATTATCATGCTTTATCGGACTTCTTTTCTTTGTAAATGAGAGTTCACATGGTCAGTGTTTGACGAATTAGATCTGAACAGATCTAAGTATAGAAGCCTGTTTCCACCTTAGAATAAAAAATAAAAAAAGGTAACTGCAATTGTAATTTGTATCTCACAATTCTGACTTAACTCGCAATTGTGTATTATAAAGCCGAAACTGCGAGATTTAAACTCATAATTCTGAGAAATAAAGTCACAATTGCAAGAGACAAACTAGCAATTCTGAGGAAAAAAGTTAGAAGAGAGTTTATATCTTGTAATTCTGACTTTATTTCTCAGAATTACGACTATTTCTCACAATTCTGACTTTACAACTCGCAATTGCGAATTTATATCACACAATTCTGACTTAATTTCTCAGAATTGTGATTTTATTTTCCAGAATTGTGAGTGTCTCGCAATTCTGACTTTATATCTCGCAATTGCGAGTTTAACGCGCAATTCTGACTTAATTTCTCAGAATTGTTAGTTTATATCATGCAACTCTGACTTCATCTCTCAGAATTGTTAATTTATATAATCACAGTTCTGACTTTATAACTTGCAATTCCAAGTTTATATCACGCAATTCTGACTTAATTTCTCAGAATTGCTAGTTTATCTTGGTCAGAAAAAAGGTCAGAATAGTGAGATATAAACTCGTCAGAAATGCAAGTTTATATCTCACAATTCTGACTTTATAACTTGTAATTGCGAGTTTATATCTCACTGAGAAAACTCAGTATCACACTATTGCGAGAGAAAAAAAAAATCAGAATTGTGAGACAAAAGTCGCAGTTACCTTTTTTTTTAAATTCAGAGGCGGAAATGAGCCACCATAGATTAGTGTTCTACACACAACTTGATTATTGATTATTTTGTATTTATTATACATTATAACATTGTTTATATATCTATTTAACTATTTATGGGTTTATTGGTGGGAATTCATGTCATCTTCATTTCTAGAAACTTGACTTGGCAGAACATACAGAAAGAGAGAGAAATATGAACCGCTGAAGGCACTTTCATATTAATGCACATCATAGATAATTCAGATGCACCAAGGGCTACATTTTGTCTAAAACATAAATCTATCATATTTAACTGCTACATGTTCCACCTTCTCCTCCGGCTCTTTGGAGAAAAAAAGGAGGAAACTGTAAAACACAATATTTTATTGCTCTCTTTTTTTTCTTCTTCTTCTTCTTTTCTCACCCCCTGCCTCAAATCTGCATTCCCAGGATTCAGCATTCATTAAATCAAATAAATGCAGAATAGAAAATATTTTTACAAGCAAACAAGCTAGCAGTGCATAGTTATTTGTGTGTATATATATATATATATATATATATATGTATATATGTATGTGTATATATATATATATATATATATATATATATATGTATGTATATATATATATATATACACACACACAAAAACTTTATTGTTCAAAAAATGAATCTG
Source organism: Labeo rohita (assembly GCF_022985175.1). Taxonomy (NCBI): domain Eukaryota; kingdom Metazoa; phylum Chordata; class Actinopteri; order Cypriniformes; family Cyprinidae; genus Labeo; species Labeo rohita. Next base: position 37,878,832 of record NC_066869.1, on the reverse strand, counting down.
TCCAATTTGCCATTGTGTTTCTGTCTTTCTCCCATTTTAATTGCCTCATTTCTCATTCCATCGTCATCAAGCAAGTCATGCTTTTTTACGTGCAAAAACTAAAAACAAAAAAGACACAAAAAATACAAAATAAGCAAATGAAGGGCATTTAGATGAAATGGAGAGGAAGACAAACAGAGAGTGAAGGAGAGAGGGTGGGAGAACGCAACAAGAAAGCAAAAGAGCAAAGAAAAGTAATTAAATGCCAATCAGAAAATATGGGAATAGATAAGCAAGGCAACTCAAGGGGTGTGCTGAACTGCAATCAATACTAAACGCCTCATAAGACTAATTTAACTTTCGCTTTTATAGATAACAGACAGACAGGAAGTCTTTTGCTCAAGGTTGAGGACAACCTCTGGCTCTGTCAGCCTGAAAAAAAGAGAAATGAAATGATTTCAACTGCAGGTTTACACTGATGAATGAGTAAACAAGGGCTAAGAACGAGACGATCAGTCAGCGTGTTTATTCATTCAGAGGAGACTCCTCGATTCTCCCTGGAATCAGTCACCATGACCGCTGACCAGGGACTGCATTTAAAACCCAGCAGGGTCGCTGGTGTTGGAGCTTCAGGCTATTTACTCCATTACTGCCTACTCCATTATAGGATCATTACTGGTCTAATTTATGAGTTAAACGCACACAGACTTGCTTTTCGACCAGTTGAGCAGACCGCTTGCTGGGGCTTCAGAGGAGCTGGATTCCGAGAATTTGTTGCAGGGCTTTATTGGGACGGTATGTAAACATGATAAATCCATACATAAGCCTGTCACACAGGATCAAGAACAACAAGCGAGGCTGGCACTTTACCATTCACTTCTTCATTTTGCAGAAAGACAGTGTGAATCTGAAACTTGTTCATTGTATAAATTCTAGAATTCCACATACTGGAATCCCAGTAAATTCCAGTCATTAGAAACTCATTATGATGAAAGAGATTCTGCCTTCCTTGAAAGGTGTGATTAATTAAAATATCACACATTCTAAATCATTTTCTGACCTCCTGTGGGTAAAAATGACTGTTTGGATTAATGATGTCTTCTCAAACTCTTATGAAATTAGACTCTAATGTCTCAATTTGGCTTTGAGACATCTAAAACCAGTATACTTGTGGTATAAGTACAACGTTAAGCAGCAAAACAATTAATGGCTGCTGAAAATTTATTTTTTGTCCTCACAGAAATGAAACAGATTTTAAAATATATTAAAATTTGGTAGTTATTTTTCTTTGCAATCATATTTTAAAATATTACTGTATTTTTTTTTAGCAAATAAATCAATTATATTTTTCATTTTTTATGTCAAAGAGCTTGTGGATGCTGTGAATATGTTCAGTACCAACATGTGCTGCCTCATAAGATGAAAACTGGTTAATTACACATGGTTTGACCTCAAAAATGCAAGTTTTCCACAAGCCATGTTTATTTGTGGCTGATGAAACAGGTGTAATACTTTGTCGGGGTGCCGAGACTTTTCACACTACTTCCTCAGGTAAACGGTGAAATTTGACAATAACACCTTTACTATAACATGAAACTATTTGCTACCCCACTAGCAGGTGTGTCATATACAAGCCTTTCAACACTCTAAGATCCATCATGCTGACAGTAAAAGTATGTGTGTGTTTTCAACAAATTTTCACCTAAAATTCGTTAGCAAGCAATCAACACATTTGACTGATGTTTCACAAGTCTGTCAGGCATAACAGAACTGAAATAACCCAAAATGCACAAATCATTGTGGCTAGAGAAGGACTTGACACAACACTTTACGCAGTGTGAAACTCAATATACCATGTACCACCAAAGCTTGACTTAGCTTTGGAACACTCTCACTTGTTTTTTTTTTTTTTTTTTTTTTTGTGCCATGCAAAAAGGATGCCAAGGATTTGTGATATTCTAAAATTCAGACAGGCAGTTACATGTAATATCTGTAAAAAATAACTTTGAATTTTAAAATTATATTATATTATATTATATTATATTATATTATATTATATTATATTATCAGTCGAACATTCTTGAATGCTGAACTTTCTATTCATCACAGAAAACCCCCCAAAAATTCCACTCAGCTGTTTTCCAACATATTAGTTATAAATGTTGAACAGCGAGTCAGAGTATTAGAATGATTTCTGAAGGACCATGTGACTGAATTAATGATGCAAAAAACTGAAAAATAGATTAAATTGAAATCACAGGAATAAATTACATTTTGAAATAGATTCAAATAGAAAACATTTTAAATAGTATTTAAATAAATAGTAAATTTTGTTTTTTTATTTTTTTTTTATTTTTGTTTGCTGTATACTTTGGATCAAATAAATGCATGCTTGTTCAGAAGAACAACAACAAAAAACTAAAAATCGTACTGTTCAAAAACCTTTGACTGGTAATGTATGTTCTATGTATGTTCTATATTCTATTCTATTCTATTCTATTCTATTCTATTCTATTCTATTCTATTCTATTCTAACAATTTATGATAATGTGCAATAATTAATTATTATATAACAAATTAGCTAAGATAAATTCAAATAGCTATAAATATAATGTGTTTATCCTGTAAATATTTATAAATGTTACCTTATTTAATACAACATAACAGTTGGCAGATCATTGATTAAAGTAAATTAAAATACTGTCAAATGTTACTAAACTTTCAGTTATGATAATTATGCTTATAAAGTGCATTTAAATAGTGAATTATGACCTACGACTGTCAGTTGTATATTTTATTATATATATACACATTTTTAAGTATGTTATATTACTTTATAAGTACATATTATATTAGTTATATTATATTAATTATATTATTTATTATGGGAAGCAAAAACCTTTTTAGAAAAAAAATATGGCAGAGTATGAGTGGTATTAAATTTGAATAAAATTGCATAGTAACAGCAGCTATTAATTATATAATTATCAAACAGTTCATTCAGCAGTTGGGAAATGGCCATCTGCAGCTGCTCAGCTATACATTCGGTTGATGGAAAGCAGCTTCTGCAGTTATGGCATATTGGCATGCAGTTGACAAACACGTAGCTTCACCCCCCGTTGACCGGTGTTCTGGATGATCGATATATTTACGGATGCTGAAAATTAGGTTAGAGACAGTCAGGGTCGAATGCATTCAGCATACTTACACAGTTGATTGCCCATGAAACCAAGAGACCATTCAGAGCCATTACCTTTCCACAACACTGACTTCTGCTTAAGGATCTGTATGCCAAACCATAACAATGGTTTTGGTGTTTTGACTGGTTAAGCCAATAGGCAAGAAACAAATAAAAGTGACAGCCGTCAGTCATAATTCACTACTGGTTACAGGAACTTTAAAGAACCTTAAAATGATAGTTCACACAAAAATTAAAAGTTTTGATTTTATTTTTTTACTCCATTAATTACACCTTTTAGAGTATAAAAGACTTTTAACAATGTAAAACCTTGCTTCTTTGATGCAATAATTCTTCATTTAAAGATAATTCTAATCATTTTGTGAGACATCAATGTTAAATTTTCAAGTGGTTAAACTATAAGGATGTTAAATAAACAAAAGTGTAATTGTGTTATGGATGTGGGTAAACAAAACAAATCAGTTTTATAGAACTCCTCTGAGTTTTGGTGCGAAGGCTGGTAGAAACTCATTAGCATTATTTCAAAAATTATTTCACATTAATCTGAATAATTACCTTAACAAAACTGTCTCTGTAAGATCTGCACAGCCAAGGGCCGTAAACACCCTCGCCAGACACACAAAGTTATACAGTATGCATACTTTTTCCACAAAATTTTAGCAGGGAGTGTTTATATCCTTTCAGTCTTCTAAGCAGTTTTCCAAAGCATTTTAGAGGAATGCGGTTATAATGGTCAGCTCGTTAGAAAGATGAAAGGATAATTTGTTTAGTGGTGCTTTAATTATATAAAGAACACGGCCAAGAAACGGCTTAATTATTGCTCCGCTGACGTATTCTCAGTGTCTGCTTTATATTTAATGGAAATGTATTTTCAGATTAAACGGCATATGGTTATTCATTATTAAATAAAATGAAAAAATATATTTAAAAAAAAAGGAATAATTGACATTTTTGGCATCATCTGATTAAATGTATCTAACTAAAGAGCTCCATTAAATTTAATACGATTATATCCTGCATATTAAATACACTTAAAAAATAACATTTTATGAGGCAATAGCAGATCCACTGCATATATTACCTTAAAAAAAATGGGATTTTAATGGCATTTACTGCAAATTTTACCTCAATGATAAATGTGCGACTTGCCACAGGCACAAAGGCCACTTTATATGCGTCTTATGGGTCATATTATGATGAATTAAATTTAATTATCCCCTTTGATCTTTTAGGAGAAAAGAGCAATTCACAATGAAAACATGCTGTAACTTGCATGCAGAACTCAAAACTTCCTCTAATAAATATTTAAAATTAATAAAAAGTCAAAACTTTTTCTCCATTCCAAAAAGAGAATTATGGATCTGGCTAAAATTTTCACAACATTACTATATGACTGTCAACAATGACTCATCATAAATAACTATTGGGTGAAATAAATAAATAAATAAATGCATACAAACATGTGAAATGCTAATACCTGAGACCAAATAAAATAATAAAGCTTTATCCTTGTCAAAGCTGATATCTTCCGATACTCTTTAGAGGAGACCTATTACGCCTCTTTTATTTAATATGTAATATAAGTCTAAGGTATCCCCAGAAGGTGTCTGTAAAGTTTCAGGTCAAAATATCCCACAGATCATTTATTATATAATTTTGAAAATGCCTATTTTGAGTGGAAGCAAAAACACTCTCTGTGCATGTCTCTTTAAATGCAAATGAGCTGCTGCTCCCTGCCCCCTTCTCCAGAATAGGGCTGTGCCTTTACAGCTCATACCTCAGATACTCTATCAAAAACATCTGTTTGATTTTCATTATCATGTCTACTGCACTGAAATCACATGTTTTTCTGTTACAGGGTTTTCTGAGTGCACACATCTGAAGGACATGCACAGAAAACAGCTGTCACATGGCATGTAAGTACTAAACTAAATGCTTTTTCATGTCTTATCGCGCTTAAACTGTCAAATACACACAGGTTAGAAAAAAACGTCTGTTATGTCTGTGAATGCAAACAGTTGGGAAAGAAATTAAGGGGTGGTAAAATTATAATAAGATCCCCTTTCTACATCACAGGTAGCAGTTCATTTTTTTTTTTACAAGCTTGTAGAGAAAGGCTTACCAAAATTATAGCACTTAAACACGGAAAAAGTCATAGTCGAAACACAGTCGATCAAAAGACCCAAAACAGTTAACATAGCTCACTGCACAAAATGTAATACCAGTACAACAATTCATGCTTGGATTAATATATTGTCTTATATCTATAAACTTTTCAGTCTCTCATGTTGTGTGAATGGAGGGAGACTCCAGTGCTGAACTAGACTGCACCGCACATGTGTGTTTGTTTGTTGTGTGGTGTATTGGCTGGGGATATGACGTGATAAGGCTGGTTCGATGGTGCAATACTTTATGTGGTTCATTTCAGTGTGGCTAGACTCAGGACAAATGGCAGAGATTTGTGGTAAATGACTTGGTGGATGATGGTAGCCTTATAGTAATGGAGCTTGGTTGATAACCAAGGTTACAGGTTAGATCCCATGAAGAAATGACCAAGAGATTGGAGACCATAAATGACCTCTATTACCAGACTTGGAGCCTGTCATTTCTTACAATTTGACATGAAGTAAAGAATCATAATGTTTTGTTTTAATCTAATTATTTACACTCTTTCTCCTCAGATTCAATACCTTAAAGGAGAAGTCCACTTCCAAAACAACAATTTTCAAATAATTTACTCACCCCCTTGTCATCCAAGATGTTCATGTCTTTCTGTCTTTAGTCGTAAAGAAATTTCAGGATTTTTCTTCATATAATGGACTTCAACTGTGCCCCCGATTTTGAACTTCCAAAATGTAGTTTAAATGCAGCTTCAAAGGACTCCCAGCCAAGGAAGAAGGGTCTTATTTAGCGAAACTAAAAATTATTTTCCAAAAATAAAAATTTGTATACTCATTTTGCTGAGCACAGGCTCTTGAGACTGTCCACTGGTCATTCTTAAACGAGTCGGTAAAAAATGAATGTGACTCATGAAGAACAAGTCCCATCACTACTTCGAATCACGTCCTATTAGGTTCATCTGTTTTGAGTCTTCGGGTTTTTCGTGTTGTTCTCATCTTATGGGGCTGTCAAATTTTGCTAAAATTAACGAAATTACTCGAAAAAAGGCAAAACAGACTCATATTTTGATCCGAACTTCCCATCACAACTCAGAAGTTCATCGTCCGTGTACTCCGGCTAAAAAAGGTAGAGTATGGCAAAACACTCCTATTTTCTCCTACAACTTCAGAATCGTCCGACACGCTGTACCTTTTTGTTTGTAAACAGCATTTGACTTACTAGCACTTTTTTAGTCTTTGCGCGTTTGCTTTGTAAACACTGGGTCTATAGATCCACCTACATTCTGCGTGACCTTTCTACATGATTCAATAGTACGTCGTGAACGTGCATGCCAGAACCTGTGCTACATGAGCTTTTGGGCTTAAAAAGTATACAAATTTTTATTTTTTGAAAAAAATTACAGATCGTTTCGCTAGATAAGACCCTTTTTCCTCAGCTGGGATCATTAGAGCCCTTTAAAGCTGCATTTAAACTACATTTCGGAAGTTCAAAATCGGGGGCACAATTGAAGTCTATTATATGAAGAAAAATCCTGAAATGCTTTCCTCAAAAACCATAATTTCTTTATGACTGAAGACAGAAAGACATGAACATCTTGGAAGACAAGGGGGTGAGTAAATTATTTGTAAATTGCAATAGCAACTAGATTTTGGGAAGCTATTAGCTGCTTTGAGAGTCCTCTAGCATGTGTTTTTATTAACTGTGAAGTAATACTGAATGTGCATTCCTCAAACACCCACCTACTCACTTATACCCTTGAACTCACACTCATCATTAGCAGAACTGTTTTTTTTTGTCTTGCTTGTTCCATTGTTTAGATTTGATTAAAAACCATCTAAGCTGAGCCCACATTACGCCTCAATCAGATATGACAACATGAAAACATATTCTGTGAGTAACTTTTGCATGTATATATTCATACACTCACAGTATAAAAACATAAATATAAAATACATATATTTTTTTACATTATTGGCTTTCTGTCACCCAACTCCAGCGTATATTTTATACAGTATTCTGTTATTTATTGTTCATTCTTGCCTCATTCACCTCATCCATAAATATATTCGATATTTCGACCAGCACACAAGCCCCTGATAAGGGTTCAGTGTTTTCCCTCTCACAAATCAAGCTCTCTCTCAGGGCAGTAGTTTTCCTGCAGTTTACAGTAATGCACTATAAGCACATTATTCATGACTTCATTACCAAACCTGATGAGTGTAATTAATCTGCGCTATGTGTGGCTGCAAATTTAATCTGCTTCTCTTCCCATTAGCTGCAATCACTAACTCTGTGTTACGCTGAAAGGAAGGAATGGACACATTATAGAGGCGAAATTAGCAGAGAAACTCCTTGACTGTGTAATTTAGAGGGCTCTGCTTTCAAGAGTTTGATGGCTCACTAAATTATAGCCAAGCTTTGTGGTGTTCGGTTACTAATGTTCTTTGATTGGTCTTGTCTGTTTGATTTTGTTCTTGAACACACCAATCAGCTAATGGGAAGATTATTTAGTAGTTTTGATTGGGTATCGGATGCATCGGAGTGATTTTCCTCAATTGCAGAACTTTCTAACATTCACCAAAGACACACACTTACATAAAATGAGCAGTGTTAAAAGATTAGTTCACTTTCAGAAAAACAATTTCCTGATAATTAACTCACCCCCATGTCATCCAAGATGTTAATGTCTTCCTTTCTTCAGTCGAAAAGAAATTAAGGTTTTTGAGGAAAACTTCAAGATTTTTCCCCATTTGGTGGACTTCAGATTTAATGCAGCTTCAAAGGGCTTTGCACAATCCCAGCTGAGAAATAAGGGTTGTATCTAGTTGAGACGTTCTGTCATTTTCAAAAAAAAAAAAAAATAATAATAATTGATATACTTTTTAACCACAAAAGCTCATTGCGTCTTCACACATTGTGTAATCATGTTGGAAAAATTCACGCGCAGTCAGTTCTTCGTTTGTGTATTTTGATTCAAAAATATGGTTTGCAAAAAATGGAATGTTTTCCTTAAAAAACTTAATTTCTTTTTGTCTGAAGAAAGACAAAAATGGACATCTTGGATGACATTGGGGTGAGTAAATTATCAGGAAATGTTCATTCTGGAAATGAGCTATTCCTTTAATGATTTTAAGAATAAGTCATTTAAGTTAAGTTAATTTTTAATTTAGTCTTTTCTTTGTCATATTGTTATTTCCTATAACATTTTTCCAACATGTTCATATACATATGAGTGTGTGTCAGTAAGTGTCCTTTATAAAACAGATAACTGAACTCTGATTGGATGACCTGTGTTTACAGCCATTGTAAAATAGCCACTGTATAAACAATGTTGACAGCACATCACTTGAATTATATATTCTGATTTTAATGGACACACTTAAAAAAAGAGGCCTAAATTTAAGATTTACATATTTGTTTTACATATGTATAAAAATGTCCATCCATTTGGACTGCACACCTTTAACAAACTAACATAATAAACTTAATGTGATGAATATCTACATAAATGAAACGGGTACGATTTCTGTAATGGCACTAATTAACTGAATGTGTTTTAAATACACAATAACCGGTTTATATATTCAGCATCAATAAATCCCATTTTCTAGCTGAAATGTACTTGTTTTCACAATAAACAGAATTATGCTTATTTAAAAATATGATTATTTAAACAAAACCAATTGATAAATAAAATCAATTCAATTAGATGCAAACATTCAAAAAGCTATTCAATTTTTTGAGTGCAGAAATCTTACCTCTTACTTTGGTGTAACTAAAAATTTTAGCATCAAATTAAGTGTCTTAGTTTACATTAGAACGTTATCTTATATGCAATTCAAATACATAAATCTTTTTTGAGAGTAATGAATTTTGATTGGTGTCTTATATTGCTCAAGGTATTATTTTACATGCAATAAGCCACCTGAGAACCATTACAGTGATTTTAAGGGTAAGAGGGCTTCGATACTTCACGCATTATGCCTGAAAACTTCCTTAATGGTGGCTTAAACATATCACTGCAATAGCTATTGTCTTGTTTGTTTCTTTAGTTATGTTAGTTTTTATTCAATGCACACCAATTGCTGAGACAACCCCCGTAGGAAATGACCTTGCTCAAGGGCACACTGCTGATTGAGATCGTTCAGTATATTTCCAATTCATAAATCATCCCCACCTGGGATCAAACTAGCGCCCTTTGTTTAACCACCCCATAGCCTTTAGCCCCCCGGCGATCACCTCTGTCTTTGTCCTGAGCCTGTGCTGAAACAGCATTAACACACTCTCTAAGAGCATCCATCCTGAATGACAAACAGAGAGGAAGCAAAAGAGTGTGAGGCAGAAACATTAAACACTGAGAATTAAAACCTAACATGCATATTTTCATTTACAATAATGTGATTTTTCTTCATCTTGGGAATCATGTTCTTGAATCCTGAGTAAAATACAGTAACTCAACTTTCCCTATACATTCCAGTGCTATAGTTTGAAAGCATTCGTCAATATTATAAGTGTACTGTGTGTGTGTGTGTGCGCGTTGTTGTCTTAAAACAGATGGTTATCTGCATAATTCATATCGAGCATCTCTGCTATGTCTGGACACAGGAAGGTCAATCACAGTGTGGTCTTTGATTTGGCTCCTTGTTCTTACGGTTGGGGAATTTTCTGAATGTATAAGCAGTATTTAGACGAAAAAGGTGTCCTCAGGTCATGCCTATCGAGACACGTCATGATTATTCATCCCTCTATCTGTGCATTTATAAACGTTTGCCCTGACCTTTCTTACAATTTAAAAGAAATACACATATATAGCAGTACTTTACTCTCATACCTAGATGCATTACAGACTTGCCTCAAGATAGCGCAGTATCATTCACAAAGCACAAAGCCGATTTACAAAACAGATTTTAGTATTGTATATCAATATGTGGATATATTAAAGTCCACTTCCAAAACAAAGATTCACATATAATGCACTTACCCCATTGTCATCCAAGATGTTCATGTCTTTCTTTCTTCAGTCATAAAGAAATAGTTTTCTGAGGAAAACATTTCAGGATTTTTCTCTATATAATGGACTGATATGGTGCCCTGATTTTGAACTTCCAAAATGCAGTTTAAATGCGGCTTTAAACGATCCCAAATGCGTTTGTAAACGATCCCAGACGAGGAAGAAGGGACTTATCTAGCGAAACGATACAATTTAAATACTTTTTAATCACAAACGCTCATCTGGTCTTGCTCTCCCTGAACTCTGTGTATTCTGGCTAAAGACAGTTAGGGTATGTCGAAAACCTCCAATCATACTTTCTTCCTCAACTTCAAAAATAATTTCAAAATCATCCTACATCATTGCAGAAGTACCGACACAATCTTTGCAAAATGAACATGCAAAGATGATCAAACAACCTTAAAAAAGGTAAAACAGGGATAGGATGATTTTGAAGTTGAGGGAGAACATGAGATAGGAGTTTTTCGACAAACCCTAACTGTCATGAACCGGAAAAAACTGTCCAGGCAGAGACGAGACAAGACAAGGCAAGCGTTTGACATTAAAAAGTATATAAATTCTATTGTTTTTATGAAAATAACCTATCATTTCGCTAGATAAGACCCTTCTTCCTTAGCTGGGATTGTTTACAACTGCATTTGGGATCGTTTGAAGCCACATTTAAACTGCATTTTGGAAGCTCAAAATCGGCGCACCATATCAGTCCATTATATGGAGAAAAAGAAATGTTTTCCTCAAAAACATAAATTCTTTACGACTGAAGAAAGAAAGACATTAACATCTTGGATGACAAGGGGCTGAGTAAATTATATGTGAATCTTTGTTTTGAAAGTGGACTTCTCCTTGAACAATTTTTACTGTAAATTTAGGTTCAACCTAAAATGTTGTTATGGTAAAGGCCAGATGCTTCTTTCATTATTTCTTTCTTTCTCTCTTTGAATCCAACATCAGAAAATTAAAAGAAATCAGAAAAGTTTGATTAAAGTTCCTATTTCTCTGACGAATTTACATTTTACAAATAATAGTTTTATGTAGTAAACATCAAATTATATTTAACATTTATAACACTTTATTTTACGGTTTCTTAACTAGTTGCTTATTAGCATGCATATTACTAGAATATTAGCTATTTATTAAAAACAATTAAGCACATACCAATGCCTTATTCTACATGACCTTATTCTACATCCCCAGTCCTACCCAATACCTAAACTTAACAACTAGCCTACTAACTATTAATAAGCAGCAAATTAGGAGTAAATTAAGGGAAAAGTCGTAGTTAATAGTGTGCAAGTGTTCCCTCTTCTAAAGTGTTATGACTTTTTTTTTTTTTGACTGGATTATCTTTGTTAAAAAAAAATAATAACATAATATTTTTAAATGACAGTAAAATTGTGTATTAGCAACTAATTTACATATTTTTATTTCAAATGTAAATCATTTACATATTTCACAATGATTCAAATAACCTTATGACATAACATGGGCTAATTTGTGTTTGGATCTTTTTTTAGCAGTCACATTTCTTTGCTTCTACTTACAGACACTTTTTAGCAAGCATCCTGAATTATAATTAGGCATATAGTTTTACATCTTCTTCATCCTTGACTAGAGGACAACTTGCTGTAAGTACTAAGTGGCACAGTTTGCACTACTCCCTCTAGATAATTACACATATGAATCTGTAATCAAAACAAACCTAAGCTTTTGTACTGGGAGGAGGGATCATGGGAAATGAAATGGGCTGATGTGTGATGAGTGTGATGCCAGTGTGAATGTGGATCTAACATGCCGTGAACCATTTGAAGATATGCGGAAATAGGGCTCTGTTGGAAACTGCTACATGTTGAACGCAGTGTTGTGTGTGTGTGTGGAGTGTTGAGTTTGCAGGAAATTATAGGTAGAGTTTGAGGGGGAAAAAAGCCAAGAAAATTAATGGAAATATGCTCTGTGCTCTTACACACACTTAAACCATGTGCTCAGGATTGGCCGATGAGCCCTCTGTCTGTGTGTGTGTGTGTGTGTGTGTGTGTGTGTGTGTGTGTTGAGGTCAACTTTATTTAGAGAGCAGGCAGACAGACGGCTGGAGCCAGTGCGGAGATTCTGGACTGAAGGGAAGGCCTGGAAATTTGATACACACACACACACACAGTGAAAATCCCTCTAATTCCTGACCTGGATTCAAAGTAACCCTTAGAAACCCTCAGAGTCATGGTTTGCTTTGATTAAGTGTGAAGTTCTGTGGAAGTGTGTGTGTTTGTCAGAGAGAAAATTTGGTAACTATTTTACTTTATTTTTTTATTTTTTTTACAGTATTGTACAGTGCCCCTGTTTCACATGCTTTACATTCAGTTGATGTCAAAAGTTTACATACACCTTGCAGAATCTGCACAACGTTATTATTTTAAAAATAAGTGGGATCACACAAAATACATGTTATTTTTTATTTAGTGCTGAACTGAATAAGATATTTCACATAAAAGACGTGTACATATAGTCCACAAGAGAAATAATAGTTTCATAGAATTTATAAAAATGACCCTGTTCAAAAGTTTACATAATACTGTGTTGTTACCTGAATGATCCACGGCTGTATTTTTTTGTTTAGTGATAGTTGTTTATGAGTCCCTTGTTTGTCCTGAACAGTTAAACTGCCCGCTGTTCTTCAGAAAAGTCCTTTAGGTCCCACAAATTCTTTGGTTTTTCAGCATTTTTGTGTATCTGAACCCTTTCCAGCAATGACTGTATGATTCTGAGATCCATCTTTTCACACTGAGGACAACTGAGGGACTGCAGATATTACAGAAGGTTCAAACGCTCACTGATGCTTAAAGGAAAAACGATGCATTAAGAACTGGGGGGTGTAAACTTCTGAACAGTCACTGTTGGAAAGGGTTCAAATACACATGAATGCTCATGAAAAACTATCACTAAAGAAAAGGTAATAAAACTGCAGATTCTGCAAGGTGTATGTAAACGTTTGACCTCAACTGTACTTACTATAGTAATAACAGTAAATTATGCAAAATTACATACAACTAACCCTATTCCTAACCCTATAGTAAGTACATGTAGTTATGTGATACTTTAAATTATTATCAGTACTTATCAGTTACTTGTTACTTATCAGTAACAAGGACAACGTAAAATAAAGTGTAACAAAGAATTATGAAGTCACATTGTGAAAAACAATGTCACAATTACAAGGTAAAAAGACACATTTGCAAGATATAAAGTCATAACTGTGAGATAAATTTATGCGTGATAAGTCCCAATTATGAGATATAAAATCACATTGCTAGTCACAAATTTTTTTTTTTTTTTTTTACTCTGACAGACAACCACAATGAGCACAGTACTGTATATCTAGTACTTATGTTTACTGCCACATATTTGCATTTATGCTTGAAGCAAACAATGTTTTAACCACAAGGCAAATTGCACACGCATACCCAAAAGTACCATATAATTTAGTTAACTATGCATGTTGCCTATTGTGATACATCCAGCATCCAGCTGTGTGTTATGTAGATGATGCTAACAGTGAGTGGCTTGTAATTTTGTCTAGTCATTTTACCCTTCTACTAGAAACCAAATGACCCATTTTGAGGGTTAAATCACAGTGTCAGTAAAAGGAAAAAAAAAAAAAGAAAATAGAAAAAAAGAAGATAAACTTCCCCAGGGAGAGGAGAAAAAGAGACAGAGCAGTAGTAAAAGTATAGGTGCTATTTTAATTTGTAAAAGCGGATCCACTTAAAACCTCCCTTAGCATGAGTAAACTGAGTTGGTATCTCATGTGCTCTTAATCAAGATACATCTTAGACTATAACAACATAATTAGCAGTTTATTTCAGGTCATGGGAGGCACCTGGTATCTCACTGTGATCAGTAATTGGGTTATGAATGCGTTGCTCTCGGGCTGTTCCCTTTTAAGATAAAAAGAACAAGTCATTTGGAACTACACAAAGTGGCTTCAAGTGCAAAAATAGGCAGTTCAAATGCAATTCAGTTCAAGGTTTTTGACAAGTGTACAAATTATGTAATGAGGTCAAAAAAAAAAAAAAAAAAAAAAAAATCTGCCTGGAACTTTCAGAGTGCAAAGATGTTTAAAACAAATAATGATTTGATGTGTAATAAATCTGTAAAAAAAATGATAGGAGATTGAGTTTTGCAAACAAATGTGACGCTACATGTAAAGTTTTTTGTTTGTTACATTACCAGAGTGTTTTATTTTACATTTTGTACTTGTCCTTTCACATATGAGAAGTATATGCTGGTGCAAACAACTATAAAGGCTCGTGGAACGACTAGCTGATTGCCTTGAGTTTTCTTCTTTGTCTTCTGTTTTATCCGAGTAGATACCCCCCTCTCTGGGGGGAATTCATTCATTCATTCATTCATTGTTAAAAAACAGTTTAACTCAGGAACAAAAACAAGTGACTACTTAATCATTCACTCAAATGATTTGTTCAAACACTAATTCATCAGCCTGGTCTAATTATTTACACATAGGTATTAGTACGTATGTTTAAAAGCACAAAACATACATTTTTGTGTTTTCATTGATGCTGAAATGTACAATTTTGACGTATTTCAGTGTTTAAAACATAAAAAATAGCTATGTATATTTAGCATTTCTCATTCAAACACACTTTACCAGGAACAATGTTAAAAACTGTGACGAAGCAGGCGAGGGCTAATGAACATTCAATTTTCCAGCAACTTCTGACTTTGTAATGAGTGCGTCAGCATGGGTTTTGATGCTTATGGTCGGATTACAACAGAGATGAAGATCACTGAATAAGGGCTTGAGTTTGGGACTGTTCCTCGCAGTCGTATGAATTCTGAAGATTTGGATTACAGAGCACAAATAAAATTGATCCTTTTGAAATTATGTTGCATTTTTGGTGTATTTTATGGTTCTATTATTAGTCACAGCATGTCGGGGAAAACGCCTTTTGTGTCCCATGGCAAACAAAATTGCAAACAATTGCAAAAATGTTATTCATTTTCAGGATTTAAAGGATAGTCTTGTTTAAAATTATTCTTCAAAACGAGTTGGCAGCATAAATCACACAAAACAGAATGAAATATTATCTTCATGTTAAGTAAATGAGTAAACAGTTTAATAATGCAATTGCATGCAATGCAACAATGCCATTGATATGACAACTGAATACAATAATACATTTAATGCTGTAATTTCAATATTCATATGTATTCATTTGTAAGTTTGTAAAGTTGTTCATATGTAACCGATCGTTTCGCTAGACAAGACCCTTTTCCTTGTCTGGACTCATTTACTACCGTTTGAAGCCGCATTTAAACTGCATTTTCGAAGTTCAAAATCGGGGCACCATAGCCATTATATTGAGAAAAATCCTGAAATGTTTTCCTCAAAAAACAATTTTTTTACAACCGAAGAAAGAAAGACTTCGATGACAAGGGGGTGAGTACATTATATGTGAATCTTTGTTTTGGAAGTGGATTTCTCCTTTAATGTCGCTATGTCAGAACTTATTTGACAAATGCATTTCCATCTCCCATTATTCGCATAAACTCTTTTTCGTACAGAAACAAAAACGACCTCAAGCAAGCATAAAAACTTTTTTTGCAAACTCTTTTGCGGTTTCCATCATTCGTTTCTGATGGGATACTTCAAAATGTGCATAAAAACAGGGTGATGGAAACACAGCAATTGTCTGCAGCTTGAATAAGTGCAACTCTTGATTGCTTTGATTTCATTTTGAACTATTGGTAAAGCAAAAATGCATATAGTCAATATTACATTTTTATTTTATCTAAATTTATTTGATCAAATCTACATTTTGACACCCGGGAACACAGGACTCTTTATGATTTGTTTTCCTGTTTGTCTCACTCTCTGGTTTACATTTCTTAACATGGGTACTGATCCACCTATAGTCTTATTTGCATGCATTGAGGTTGTTCGCCAATAAGAAAGCCAAATCGATAAATAGTATTAGTCAATTTGCAGAATAGAGAACCAAAAAATGAGACACAATATCTTTGATTTAAAAGTAATTCAGTAAGCACTGCACTAAAGCCCTCTATTACTCTGATCAATTGTTATTTGCTCTTTAATTAATGGGCTTAGCTAGCTTGTGAAATTTCAGTCGTAGATCCCTCCACTCTTATCCTACACTGATCTTCATTCCACGGCCTTCAGTTTGAGCTGGGCAGCGGGCAGAGTGTCGACTGTCACTCAGTTTCATGCTGTTAGCTTGTCAGCGTGTGTCATACTGTATGGTGTAGCAGGGAAACTGTCGAGGGGATGTGTGGGTTGGGGGTCTCAGATCCAAATTGGGCCAACAGAGGAGGACTGTCAGTGAGCTATTGATCGCTTTTGTCCAATTTCTGAAGCACGGCCTTCCCACAGTGAATAAGACGTCTGACTGCCACAGCGAGCGGGTTTGGTGGCAAATGGAGAAGATAAGTCTAAGTCTTGGGATCTGCTGGATGATACGTCCCATCTCAGCATGTAAAGTGACATTTGATGGTGGTTCATTTAAACTCTGTAAAGAGACGGAGATAGGAATGGGGGAGAAAAAAAAAGTGAAATGGTACCATGGTGAAACCTGAATGATTAACTATTTATGTGCAATGGTATTTATATGTGTGAACATTTCTAAAAAAATAAAGGTGTTGCCAAGTCACATGTCTGAATCACATGGTACCTTTTGATACATATTTAATGCATCACTTCATGCTTTTTGACATCAAGGTGTAAAAACTTCCAACATGTTTTTATCTTATAGTAGAGATAAATACGGCTTTGCCAAGCCACCTCACTGTCTACATAGGCAACTTCTTCATGAGCAGCAACTCCATTAACATGCTCTAAACAAGACACTACTAGAATAAAACTGTGGATACTCTACAGTAAGTAGACATATTGGTTGAAATATCACCATTTAAATTAAAATGTAATGATTTCCTACTAGCAGTTTTTAGTGCAGAATGAAATTGATTTTTCTCCTGGCTCTGTCTATAATCTTGCATTCATTTTTTTCATGGTACTCATCACAACACATTATGGAATTTCTTTTAAAAATACATGCAATAATTCCTTTGATTTTTGGCAAAGCAAAGAAACTTAAAAGGAAGCATAATTTTACTGCCTACTGGTGGGCAGCTTGCTAAGTTTTGGATCAGAGTAGCAGTTATCTCCTGCCGTGAACATTCAAGTATTAGCCAAGAAAAAAGAAATGTATGCAATATTTTGTTCATTTATTCAGACCTCGCTCCTGATCTGGGTTGGAAGAGACACACATGGCTTTGGCCTGCTGCTCTGAGCCCACTCTAATGCTCATTGATTTGACTATGATTTGCAAAACGAGGCCAAAACACAGAAAATCTTTTGTTGTATCCCTAACAAATTAGAACGAAAACCAAGACACAACTGTTAAAAAAGGTCACATCATAAATGTTTAAATAACTCTTTTTCCCTTGAGGTCCACTTATAATTTTATTGGTGGGTTCTAAAAACAAAAACAGTTGAAGTTTAGTTTATAAGCTTGCTTGATCAGGGCGCTTGTTAAAAATAAACTTCAACCTTTCCAGATGTTGGCATTCCTCAGATGTAAAGCCACAGGTGCAACTTACAACCAGGAATAACACACATTTTTAGCAAACTTCATTAGCTTTTCTAGTCATTAACAACTAAAAAAGGGATTTTTTTTTTTCCCTCTGAATACTTTAAGGGGTACTTCTTCATACATCCTCATCACTTGTAAATTGCTGACCATTGTAATATGTGACCCTGGACCACAAAACCAGTCTTAAGTAGCAAGAGTATATTTGTAGAAATAGCCAAAAATACATTGTATAGGTCAAAATGACTTTTTCTTTTATGCCAAAAATCATTAGGATATTAAGTGAAGATCACATTCCATGAAGATATTTTGTAATTTTCCTACTGTAATTATATCTAAGCTTAATTTTTAAATAGGACCATGCATTGCTAAGAACTTAATTTGAACAACTTTAAAGGCAATTTTCTCAATATTTAGATTTTTTTGCACCCTCAGATTTTCAAATAGTTTTATTGCGGCCAAATATTGTCCTATCCTAACAAACATAAATGGAAAGCTTATTTATTCAGCTTTCAGATGATGTATAAATCTGAATGTGTTTATTAACCCTTATGATATGTTTTGTAGTCCAAGTTCACATATAACACACAAATATGAACTTTTACATTTTCATAAAATTTACTAAAACTTAAAAACGTTTATTAAAAGTTAAAATAATACCTTTTACAAGTTTAGTTATTTTTATGTTTTTTTTTTTTTTTTAAAGAAGGCTATATTAAACTCACCATAGTTACATTTATTTGATCAAAAGTAAAAAATTAAAGATAGATAGATAGATAGATAGATAGATAGATAGATAGATAGATAGATAGATAGATAGATAGATAGATCAAAATAGTGTTGAAATACTGTGAGAATAAGTTAAAAAAAATTATAGAATGAAGACAAAAAAAAAAAAAAAGAATAAAGTCAAAATGTTTTGAGAATAAAGTCAAAATTACGAGAATGAATTTGTAGCATTTACAAGACTAAAGTTATAATATTTTGAGAGTATATTCTAGCCTATTGCGCATGCAAATGGCTCCACTGGGAGAACCAGAGGAAATTCCAAAGTGTCAGCTTTCAAAATCTGTCTGTTTTATAGCAAAATAAAAATAATAAGTCTTAAAATAATGTTTTCCACGCTCTTTAATCTGGCATGACAGATCGCTGTATTTGCTTTAGTTTAAGCATGTAAGTCAATCATCTTTCTGATTACAATAATGAGACATTCGTTGCATTATATTAGGCTATACAGTTTTTTTCTTTTTGTTTTATGATGCCTTTTGATGTTCCTTCACTTTTATATCTTGCTATAAACTTGAAATAAACACGTCAGCACCGATAGCCTTGTGGGCAGCGCACCGACATGCAACGGTGTTGCATTCCGCCCCTTCTCTCTCTCCCACTTCACTTCCTGTCCGCTATGATCTGTCCTATAATAATAATAATAATAACAATAATAATAATAATATAGGCAAAAAGACCAAAAATAAATCTTAAAAATAAAAAAAAAAAAAAAAAACTTGAAATAAACACATTTATAATTTGTATTTTGTGATAAAATTGCCAGAATTTGAAAGCTGAGCTGTGTTATATTAAAAGCAACAAAAGCACAAAATTATGATTACTGGGTGGCTGGCACGCTACAAATAATCAAATGGAAGACATTAAATATTATGTCTAATCATTTACTGTATTATACCATGAGTAAAACAGCTTGTGAATAGTCACTTAACATTATATACCATTATAAAAGACAACAGTATATATGTAACGAGCCCACCTTAACCTTTTGAACGTTTTGTTGTTTATAATTACATACATGTGAGAAATGAATGGTTGAATGCCACAGACATTTTTGCAGAGTAGGTGCTGGAATTTTCAAAAAGAAAACAAGGAAATTAATTCACATAAATACAGCGACCCATCATGCCACATTAAAGAACTTAAAAAACCCATTACTGTAAGACACATTGTTTGTATTTCGCTATAAAACTGATTTTGAAAGCTGAGACTTTGTTTTAAATTACAAATAATGAATGCAACCGAAGACATTAAATATTATTTCCAAGCATACTGTCCCGACGAGCAGTGTTCGGGAAAGTTACTTTTAAAAGTAATGCATTACAATTTTACGTTACTCCCTGGAAAAGTAACCAATTACGGTACTTAGTTACTTTTTATGGAAAGTAATGCTTACATTACTTTTGCGTTACTTTTTAAATCTGGGCGGGGCTTGCTTCTTTGTTTTTAATATAAAACATTTCTGTAAAAACAAAACTGTAAAAGCCCTTTTACACCAAAAGTGAAATGAATTCACCTCAGGCTGAAAGAAAAGTACATTTATGCAGGGAGATCACTCTTCGGCTATAAAAAAAAATGAAGCACAAATGTTAGTTTATCTAAAGTAATTTTTGCTTATTAGTGTGGTTGAATTGCATCATCAAAGGTCAGCAGCAAAGGCACTGGTTGATAAACTGGGATTAAATACATAAAGGATATTTGTTTTATTTAACATATTTAATTAGGGTTGCGTCATATTCTGAGTTTGCATTTCACTGTTTTTGTTCATTTTGAGGAACACTGAATCTGTTTTTTGTGAGTGAGATGAATTAATGCATGCTCACATTTAGTCTAGAATACAGTAACATCATGTTTACTCCCAATTTCCTGACAGGAGACTTGTCAATCAATAAATGAGGGAAAAAGTAACTGGTGTTACTTATTTAAAAATGTAACTCAAGATATTGTCTTAGAAATTTAAAAGTAATGCGTTACTTGAAAAAAGTAATATTATTATAACGTAACTCGCGTTACTTGTAATGCGTTACCCCCAACCCTGCCGACAAGTATGACACGTGATATGATTTCTGCTAATAATCCCACATATGTCTGTAGTGTATTAAAATAGGGTTAAATAAGAGAGCTGGCACCCCCCCAAAGTAATTTCGATTGGGTGTATGAGCTGAATAAAAAGTTGGTCATGTTCTTGATATTAAGCTGTTTTCCGCGAGTCCTTAAAATAGACTCTTCCTTATCCCAGTAAGATGATTCAGCCACTCGGATGCAAAAATATTTAAATAATTCCAACTTCTCTCTGTGCTCTCAATCCGGGCCGATTGCACGCGTAATATAGGCTATACTCATAAAATATTATAACTTTAATTTACATGATTTCGAAACATTTCCAAGTTTAATCTCGAAGTCTTAGATTTTATAAACATTTTTAACATGGCACGCTGTTATTCATGGCTGGATGTATGGATGGATGGATGGATCAAATTTTTTAATGGTAGTGTACAGATACATACAGTATGAAAATAAAGAAAACTGTGACTATGGTTCTTAAAGTTGCAAAACTGTGAAAGGGGCCGACATAAACAGAGCAGCTGACTCACTAATATGCCGTTTGTGTTTGGGAGAGATAAATCTGCTACAGAGACAAACTCCTGGTGATTCATGAACTGTGAGTGTTAATGTGTGTGTTTATTAAATCCCTCACACAAACCGAAATGGCAGATTTACTATGACAGATTTGTTGTTATCTGACTCCAGCTTCCAAGTCAAATGAGGAACCAAGTTCACCACCACCAAAGACCACAGGCATAAACAAAAAGATTTAATTAACTGAAAACTTGAAAACTTTCCTCAAAGTTCTAACGTGTGATTTTTCAAACTGTAAAGTCTTTTTTTTTTTTTTTTGTTAATCATTCCTAGGGGTATGCGATGACAAATCCGCAAGCGTCTTTTGTTTAACATTGTGATATCTTCTGAAGACTCCTCTGAATAATTATGCAGTCCTTTACTCATAATAATGTTATGAAGAGGCCTTAGATGAGTAATTGTTAACAGAATATGTGTTGTTTTTGTGTGAACGCAGTTGCTTGAGAATCCAGTGGACAGATTGCCATGAACAGAAGAACGGCCTGTGTATGAGTCAGCACCGCAACCATATTTTCAGGAGAAAAAAAAGAGCTGTTTATAATGTCCTGAGATGCTATATTAGATGTCTTCGAGTTGATCACATTTGAGGGGCAGGATTAAGCTAAAGCTGTCCATGTATAGATACAAACTTACACATAAACAACAGATACAGCATATGCACACACACTTGTGGCAGATGGCATACACATTAGCTCTGTTCCAAAACCTAATGAGCTGTCTCTCTGACTGCTGCCTACATAGACAGCTGACTTCTAAGGCAATATTCTAACCATCATTCAACTTCATAAGTCAATGCTTTGGAACGCTCTACAAAAGTAAGCAACTCTGCGCAGCACACTAATAATGCTTTGCACGTTATACTGTACTCACAACTGATATGATGTCAGCATGTTGACGCTAACGCGCTCATTATACTTTCAGAAACACACAAAGTACATAAAAATAATAGCTTGCACAGATATTTTCTGGCATTTATTTATATCGTTATTTCTTTTGTCCACCAATTTGGATTTCTTTAAGTAAAACTTCCTTAATTATTTTGTGTGACAAAGTCTGTTGACTAAAAGTTATGCAAACATATAAACTGAACATATGCAATGTTGAACTGCTCACTTTAAAACAATTAAAATGCATTAGATAGAATGAATTGATATTCAGTGAATAATGAACTCAATTTCTTTGAGTCTGTTACTTAAAAAAAACTATCCCTGGTTTCTGAAGTCTTTGAATACAGCCTGTGAGTCATATGGATGACTTCTGTGATACTTTTATGGTGCTTTTTTGTCATGTTGGAGCTTGACAGCCTCAGTCCTCCTCCACTTTTATTTTATTAAAAAGAGTGGGTAGAATATTCTTCAAAAAACCTTTTGTGTTTCACATAAGAAAAAAAAAAAGTCATAGGGGTTTGGTAAGACATGAAATGTCTTACCATATAATGACAGATTTTTTTTCTTTTTGGGTGAAATACACCTTTAAAATGTTGCAGCCGTAGGCAGCTCGCTAGGTTTTGGAACAGACATGTTGTGTAAGCCTTGGTCTGTTTTTTCTGTGTTACTGTTGGACCGAGTACAGACCAAATCAGATGACAGAAATGTGAGCAATCCATCACACACTCAGAGATGTTCTCATTAGTTATGCTCAGTGGATGTGGTGATGACATTATCTGGCCACAGTGCTAAAGATGATGCTGCACAGAGCTCATTTTAATATCTGATTAATGTATTAATCAATCATTACAATCAGACCAGGGCACGACCCGAAATGCGTAGCCTCACAAAAATGATGAATGTGTGTGAGTTCTTGCCCTGGGACTGCAGCTGTTCAATTAGAGAAACGTACAGTATTTTCACACAAAAAGACTGTGGTATGTTCAGTCAAACGGTGTCCTAAGGTATGTAGGTAATAGCCATAAGTACAGCCTGATATGAATGTGGAAAACCAGAATATTACTTTTTAATAGTACATGTCGACAATTATATCTGACAATAATGGTATCCAGTGGTGTAGCAGGTCAACCTGGGGCCCATATACAAAAACTAGTTACTAGTGTGCGTGACTAGTCACAATATGTTTTATTGATGGTACGTTTGGAAATAATATTTAACATTTTCATTTGTTATTTGTAGCACGCCAGCCACCCAATAATCGCAATAAGCTTTGTGCTTTCTTACTTTCAAAGGGGCATCCGATGTCCATTTTCCACAAGTTGATATGATTTTTTTAGGGTCTTAATGAAAAGTCTATAACATGCTTTGGTTAAGATTTCTCAATAGTAGAGTAAAAACACCTTTTTTACCTTGCCAAAATCAGCCTTGCAAAAATCTCGTTCTGGTCGATGTTGCTTTAAATGTTAATGAGCTCTGCTTGCCCCGCCCCTCTCTTCTCTCTGTGGAATGACAAGCCTGTTTACTTTAGCCACGTTTAGCCAGGAAACTTGCTTACTAGCACGTTATTAGGAAAGACGATTGCAAAGATTAATTAAAAAAAAACCCTTATACTCACTTCTGCTGTAAGTGAAGCTGGATCATGAACAAGTCACGTGAACAGACACATTTGTTTAGATCGGGAGGCGCATTTTCTCACAAACAAACATAATCCACTGCATCTTCACTGGCTCAGATGTCAGGGGTAAATGACAACTACTATGTTCATTATTGCATCCAACAACACAACACCTCAATTGTTTAGGAGCCACTCGTCCTTGTTCCGGCTTCGAAACAATAGTGATCAGACTGTTACTGCTCGTTTAAGGCGGGTCTAAGGTAAGACGGTCGTGTCAATCAACTATCGTGCGAGAATGGCTTGATTTGAAAAAAAAAAAATAAAAATGTTTACAGATTAAATAAAAACCACTATGTGATTTTTATCATTATAGGGTGGATGTGTACACACACTGCCAACACACATTTATGTTCAAACAACATGCAAAAGTGAACTTTGCATTCAATGACCCCTTTAATATAACACAAAATCTCAGCCTTTAAATTCTGTCAATTTTATCACAAAATACAAACAAATAAATGTGTTTTTCTGCTCTTTAATGTGACATGAGATCACCACATTTGCCTCAGTTCAAGCAGCATGTGATTCAGTTACCTTTTCCTCTTTTCTGCAGCACAAAATAACATGAATGAATATCAGACGGCATGTTGAAAAAAACAGAATAATAATTCAATAAAAGGAATGACTAATGTAATTGATCAATCAGTGTTTCGAAAAACGGCTATAAAATATAAACTGAAAAAAAACTAAGCTTGAGTCTTTGTTTTAGTTAATCAATACTCTATATTATTATCTCTATTAAAGGGATAGTTCACCCAAAAATGAAAATTCTGTCATTAATTACTCACCCTCATGTCGTTCCAAAGTGATAAGACCTTCGTTCATCATCGGAACAAAAATTGAGATATTTTTAATGAAATGTCAGAGCCTGCATAGACAGTGATGCAACTGACATGTTCAAGGCCCAGAAAGGTAGTAAGGACATCATTAAAACAGTCCATTCAGTGGTTCAACCATAATGTTATGAAGCTATGAGGACACTTTTTCTGTGTCTTTATTTTTGTTTTCATTGTGCACAAATTATTCTGGTAGCTTCATAAAATTAAGGCTGAACCACTGATGTCCCATGGACTATTTTAACAATGTCTTTACTGCCTTTTTGGGCCATAAAACATCTCAGTTGTGTTTCTGTCTATACATGGACAGAAAGCACTCAGATTTCATCAAAAAATATCTCAATTTGTGTTCCTAAAATGAACAAAGGTCTTATGGGTTTGTAATGACACTTTTTTTTCTTTTTCTTTTCAGAATACAGAGTGACCAAGTTTCTCGAAAGTGGATTTAAATTGTGGCACTTTGGCTGTCAAGCTTAAAAGACCAGTTACAAAAAGTCATTTTAAAAGCATGGTAATATCACATATCAGTTATTTCATGTGCAAATTTAAACCAAAATAAGTTAACATTATTCAAAAAATAAATAGGCCTAAGACAATAATACTTCTGGTACTGCTGCAGCTGCAGCATTACCTGAGTTAAAAACAAAAGACTCAAAACAGTAATACATTCTGACTGGATGAGTCACATTTGAAGCTGCTATACAATAGCACACCTGTGAGTGCACATCAGTTTATTTCTATAATAATAGACCAAGTTGCTTGGCAACCATACACCCAATGTTACACACCGGATGTGAGTAAAGTGGCATGTCAAAACTAAACTGTTCTGTCCGCCAACAAAACATACATATCATATACGTAGTCTTATCCATAAGACTAGTAGTTTTGTTTGCCAAAAGCTGCTTAATGTTTAAATTTATTTATAAAATCTTGTGTGGGAGTTTATACAAAGTACCTTAGTAACTATCCTACCTGAACGTCAAAACGTCAATGTCAAACTGCTGCCATTTTAAAGATGGCCTTTGATTTCACTTTTTTTTTCCACAAAACACCTGGATTTGAACCGTGTGATGGCACAAAATGCATGAGAGACACACAGCCTAGCTGTTTCAATTTTGTCTTGTATTAAGATGCCCAGTAGTGCTATTAGATTTCATAGAGACATGAACACACTCCAACAACACAATATCAGATATTATCAAACTTCACCATCTGCCATTAGTTCCGCAGAATGGCTCTTTTGGTGTCTCCCTGACAACCCATTAGAATCAGACCGCTGTGATGGTGCTACAGTTAGATCTCAGTTATCCTTAGAATGACACACACACACAGACCATTCCAGCAGAATGTGAGTGCTGCCTAGATTCAAACCAGATCCAATGCAGTGTGTGTGCGCATGTGAGGTCTTGGAGGAAATCCAGTCTGGCAATATGTTTTGAGCCAAACAGATGCTTTGAAATGGACGATGGGATCAAAGCTGGGAAAATGAGCACATTTTTCATTTTAATCATATTTTGTCAGTTAAATACACGTATAGTGATAAAAGTCTAATGGAAGAGACTGACACAATCTTGTCTCTCATGCTGATTTTATTTTACACTGTATGCACCAAGGTCAATCTGAAACGTTAAATTACTGTGATAAATAATGTAATAAAAAATGTATGCAATTAATTATAGAAAGGATTTTTTTTTTTACCACCAAATCAGTTATAAGAATTCATGCTTAAATCCCATGACAAGTAATTTATTTATTCTTATTATCAGTTATGTTTTGGACCTGTTTTATCAAGGGACAAATCAAAGACAAGTTAAATATAAGACAAGTGAAATATAAATATTCAAAGAGAACACATATTCAGAGTCAGGATAGTCTAAGGTTCATTCTGTGGGTGTTGGGCTATGAATGTTTTATTTCCAAATTCTTTCTGAAGAGTAGAGACTCTCTAGCTTCATTACACCGGAATATAAATAATTCTTAGGTAAATGAAACAGGTATAATAGTGAAAATGACAGTGTGAAAGATTTGTGTGTCTAGGGATAGACTTAATTTAATTGAATCCAAACACTATGAACCCATCATTCAGAACTCTTTAAAAGGTTTACTGAACAATTTTCTACCTATTATCAGAAGACATTTTTTCTTTGACATGAGTTTATTAGATTTGTTCTTTATACATGTTTGTGGGTCTGTCTGTCTGTCTGTGTGTACCTGATATTTATCACATTATGGGGACCAAATGTCCCCACAAGGATAGTAATACCAGTAAATTTTGACCTTGTGGGGACATTTTTTAGGTCCCCATGAGGAAACAGGCTTATAAATCATGCAGAATGATTTTTTTTTTTTCTTCAGAAAGCAAAAGTGTGCACAGTCTCCTGTACAGTATAAAAATCATCATGCCTATGGAATGTCCCATAAAACATGGAAACATAACATGTGTGTGTGTGTGTATGTGTGTGTGTATGTGTGTACTTATTCTTGCTGCATTGTGGGGACCAAATGTCCCCACAAGGATAGTAAAACCTGAAACTTTATGACATGGTGGGGACCATTAACTAAAAATCGTAAATGATGTTTATCTGAAAGTGTAACAGTGCAAACATGTTTTCTGTAAGGGGTAGGTTTAGGGTTAGGGTTGGGTTAGGGGATATCATTTGGTCAGTATAAAATCTACAGAAGTCTATGGAAAGTCCCCAAAATTCACAAAAACAAATGTGTGTGTGTATAATAAACCAGACATGTGTGTGTATGTGTGTGCATGCACGTGTGTGCGTGACTTTTTTTTATTTTTTTATTTGGGTTAATTTGGGTCTTCTGTTTCAAGACATTTTGAAATGTAATTTATTCCTATGATGACAAGGCTTATTTTTTTGTCCAGTTTTCATGTATTTATTTGTATTTTTTTATTTTTGGTTTATTTATTTATTTTATTTTATTATTATTATTTTTTTTTTGTGTTTGTGTGTGTGTGTGTGTGTGTGTGAACTGTGGTTCTTTAATAAAGTTCAAAAGAACAATATTTGAAACTGAAGTCTTTTGTAATGTTAGAAATGCATTTAATGTAAATTTGGATTTCAGTTTAAATTTCAGTTTAATGTGCACTTGCTGAATATAAGTATTAATTTCTTGGAAACAAAAAAAAAAAAATTCCACACAGTCCAAGAGGCATTTTTAAGTACATCAGTTACATTACTGCAGAGCCAGTCATGCATACACAATGTAAAGGTCAAAAACTACCGTAACAACACTTACATAACTCTAGTCACCTTATACTTGTAAATTATTCTTTGAGACCAAACAGAACGGTAGTTATAGAAACTGGTAATAAAAAAAAAATTTCAAGAGGCCATATACAAAAGCCAAGCCATGTCGAGGACCATTAATCATGACTTTGGTATAATTTAAACCAACCATAGACAGTCATAGAAAGTACGCAGAAAGTAACATGCAAGTATTATAATACAAAGAGAATACTGAACTGTACGTGTCTCATATAAAGCAGTGTGAATATCTGTCACTCAAATGTGAGACTGCAGTCTAACGATTTTGGTACTTTATGTCAAACAAAACCTCAGCATGAAAACAAAATCTATATTATTTGGCTTTTGAATGTCTGTGGTGTGTAGTGTCAACACTTTCACTTCATTTCCATTGTGTGAGCAATAAAAGCTCTTTGTCTACTAAAAAAACTGTCATTCATTTCATTTGCAGACAGTCTGTTCAGACATATGTGATGTAATCAAAGTGTTCCTTATGTAGCATACAAAGGTGTCTGCACTGAGCCAAGAGACTGACAAGATCTGTTGCAGCGGCATGGAAAAAAAATCATAATTTTAAGTTTCCACTGTTGCTAAATACAGAAGTTACTCTTTGTTAGATTATTCATTCTGCCTTCTCAGTCATGTCTAAATCTAAAATACTAGCTCTTCCTAGATGTGCTGCTTATCCAAAAACCAGTCTAGCTCACTCTTAGCGTATCTCACTCTTTCAATAGGCGTAATGGTAATTGGAAAAGATCCACATAAGCACTAATTACCTTAATTTTGTGCTGAGATTTTTGATGTCAGTCTTATTGGAAATGTAATGTCTTGCAGCCTCTGTATCACAGAATGTTTGTGCCATTGATTCTGTCAGCAACAGAAGAAAACTGCACATTTCCCAGTCTCCCTTGATGTGTGTCAATGCAGCAGTGCTGTGACAGCTCTCAGTCAGTATGACTCATGTTGAGTTGTTGCCCCTCTAAGTGCTGCTCGAAACAAAAATACACAAATATGCGTTGTATTAAAATGTCACCACCACAAAAATAAAAAAAAAAAAATTCTGTTTTACAAATGGTGGAACTGTGGGTAAAAGCCCCAGAAAACACTAAAGAAAACAAGCTGTGACGTCATAAACAGACTAATACGTAATGGCTATTTCAACTCTTCATAAATTATTTATATCACATTTGTGATTACAGTCTCAGTATTTGCTTAGTCATATTCATTTTTATTTCCTTACATTTAAAAAGATTTTAACAAATCAATTTTTTAGTATTTAAGACAAGAATGACAAATTCAGCTATTTTAATTTAAAAGAAAGCTCAGGTTACAGGCTTTTCTGTAAAACATACTTCATAAAAAGAAGAGGAATACAAAAAACAATTATTGTTTTGAAAAATGATCGATAACATTTTAAGCATTTTCAAAAGTGTTACTAAAAGCAGGGCACTAGTAATAATGTTTGCACATTTTTCTGCCAATGTGGCTGAAATCAGTTCAAATAATTTTTCACATTCAGTTTTGACAGTGGTCCTTGTATTTCGAAAAAATAAAATGACATAAATATACAAGAAAGTGTTTACACTCAACATGTGCAATCATGCTCTCCAAAGTGCATCCACCTAAAGAGAGAGGAACAAGTGTGGTTTGTTTTGACTGCCACTTTCTTCATTACATATCAACAACAACAAGTGGCATATTATTATAATCTGACTGAACAGCACTTCAGCCTATATTTCCACCCAAACCTTCTTACGCTTGAAAAAAAAAGCAGTGTAATGCACCCAAGCTATGTTTAGCTTGTTACTTCATGCATTTCAAAGATTATTTATCTTAAATAACAGACTTAAATAGCGTAATTAAAGACCAGTTTTACACATGCTATACAGTGCACTGTATAAGTCTTACACACTATTGTTTTTACAACTTATTTCCGGTTCCTTTAAAGACAAATGCTATTAATATTACTATATGAAAGCTGGGATTTCCCTGTGGTGCATATATATGCGTGTCTCTTGGCTCACTGATTCTTTCAGCCACTAATCCTACATTCAGATGACTAGATGTCTCTGTGGAGTCTGACCTAAATACAATATCTCAACACAAAAAAAGTTTGAACATTATGCAAATACTATTTGAGAATAGATTGTATCTGCTACTATGTGTGCTTGTGTGTGCCAGTGATTTTAAGATCCATTTCAAGTGATCCAAAAAACAAGTGGGCAGTGCTAAACTGATGTAAATGGAGTCCAAAACAAGCAAAACTCAGAGAACACACCTATACATACAACTCAGTGTAGTTTCCTAATTAAATGACCACTAGGTGCAGTAAAACACCAACTAATTTTATTCCTTTTCACATAAATTACGATTACAGGACAGATTACCAATTAATACTTATTTTTGCGTGTTTCTGTGTTTTACTACAGTGTATGATTTGTAAATGAATGCATTTTGACACTGCATTACTTTCATATGAATGGCTTTTCTGACATGGTAAACTTGCAATGCGCTTGCGATCCCGAAGTCACAATAACTTTTAGAAGCAAGCTAAAACAGCATGGTTGCTTCAGTAAATGCAATTTTACTTCAAGTTTTCTTTTGTTAGGTTTAGGGAAGGATTAAGTGTTCATGGTACGTTGTTTTCAAGCATGAAAAGGCCATAAACCTTTGAGTTCCATTTACCAGATATTTCATTTCTGAACTGCAGCATGGATACGTACAAGAATCAACACAAAATGCTGTCAGATTCACTTTCATTTGTTTTGGATCTATTTGGATAAATCTAAATGTGCCAGGCATTAAATATTTCCCTTTGAAAATGTCATGAAATGTGCAAGAAGTGACATAATACATTTTTACAGAAATGTCACCACAGGCACGTTTCTCCAATGAGCCTGGGTTGGTTTGGTAAAATGATTTTGTGTAAAATCACCTGAGACTGATCTGAATACCAGGTCAGAGAGAAAAAGATGGACTAGGTCTAGAAGAAGATGTGGCACAGACCGTTATATAGCAGTAATTAGGTACTTACATCACTGTCAGTAAGTGTAATTAGTGATAGGCGAGTTAGTATTGGCACAAAGGCCTTCAAGGTTATAATTACATGTTAAAGATCCTTTTTAAAGTGTGATGCCAAGTGAAACTGCCACCGAGGCTGCACTATTCAATATCCACAACAGAGTCAAACCGCGGGCCAAGATTCAAGCCATCAATACTCCTGTCCAATATAAACTTTCCATGGAAGGGTTAGCCACATTCTTAAAACTAGAAGTTGATGATGTCATTTGCATTTTGTCCTATATACTCTTGCAGCTTACTAAGCTAATCTTGCTCATGCAAACCATCTCAAGGAAAGTCTGGAATATAGCGATCTCTGGATTTATTTCACGAAAACAAAGTTTGCTTTCAAATGTGGGTAAGGGGAATTTACTGACACTGTAAACTCATTTCAGACCTCATGTTTCTGTTTTCGTAGTCTATGACTGACAGACTGATTTTACAAATGGCTTCAGTTTCAGGCTGTGCTAATACTGTTAATCCATTCCAGGGTTTGAAGCGTCGGTGTTATGCTGGTAATCCGTGCTTCATGATAGCCAAATATGGGTTATTACAATTTCAATATGAATTTGAACCTATTCTCGTTTTTTTTCCTTCACAAATTGAATTACAGAAAGAGACACTATGCAAATATGATAATAGTTGCTATACTGTGAAAAGCCACAGTTAAAGGCTATTATTTTTTACAAACCCTTTTAGCCATGACTATATATTCAAAATAACGCAACTAAAGTATGGGTACTACAGCATTAAAACATAGAAAATGTCATCCTTCTACTAGAAGATATAGTCCTTGACATGAAATCAATAATAGAACAGTATTCAATGGATGCAGAGCTGTGATATACAGTATACCAGCAGATGTTTCACATCACAAGTGTTTCTATGCTATGTTATACATACTGACAAGTTTGGAGTCAGTAAGTAAAAAACTTCGAGGTTTTTAAAGTTGAAGTTTAACTTTGAATTTCATATACTCACTAAGACTGTATTTATTTGATGTAGAGTACAGTAAAATACTGTTTTCGGTTTTAATACATTTTAAAATAGAATTTATTACAGGATTTTCAGCAGCCAATACTCCAGTCTCCAGTGTCACATGATCCTTCAAGAAGTCATTCTAATATGATCCAAGAAACATTTCTTATGATCATTATTAATGCTTAAAAACTACTCAACTTTTCAAAACTACTCATGCTTGTTAAAACGCATACCATGTTTTGTTCAGTGCGCTAAAGCATTGCAAAGATATAACCTCATGTCAATTTTTGCACAAACTTCATCAAATTAGTTTTTGAAACTTAATGAAAACTGTTTGGTATATCAAAAACACTTTTGATAACTTTTTGCCAGAATACTCTGAAAATGATCGGAACCAATTCTGGTGAATGCTAAAGCTTTTGAAAATTACAGCATTTTACTACAAATTTCGAAATGGTCAACACTCAAAACAGCTGACATAGGAAAGTTGGGTATTGTTTGATTTGGTATGCCACTCCAAATATAACAAGATCACTTGTAAGATTTTTGCACTAATTGCTTAAAAATTACAAACAAAAACATATATATTTATATATTTTTTTAATAGTAGGTGGCGCCATTCCAAAACGTCTAGGTTACGTACGTAACCCTCGTTCCCTGAAGGAGGGAACGGAGACGTTACATATGGGAACTCGCTTGAGAGTCCAATCATCTCCAAGCCTTATTCAAAAGGCCAATGAACATTCATAAACATTGGCGAGTGGTATTTGCATGCCGAGCCACTCCCCCGTACATACGGGTATATAAGATGGCGGCGTGCAACCACTCATTCAGGCTTTTGCTGAGGAGCTGAGCTGCAGCCCGGCGTCAGCGCGACGTCAGGTCGTGGCAGGGGATGTAACGTCTCCGTTCCCTCCTTCAGGGAATGAGGGTTACGTACGTAACCTAGACGTTCCCCTTCAGTCGTTTCACTACGACGTTACATATGGGAACAGACCCATGGAACAGGCCACGAACCAGACATCGCGTTACGCAACACACCGCGTGCCGACAGGCGGACGTGTCAGCAGACGGATATGAGCGTAACCTTCCCAACGCCCTGGGGGCCAATAGGGGGCCCCACAGGGATGCCAGTTGTACTGAAGCAGGAGTTGGGGGGGCGGAGCACATGAAATCTCTACATGTGGAACACAAGAAATTCAATATATCCATAGATTTTAGGGATATATGAGGGAAACATCAGCCTTCTGGCTGACCGTGGAAAAATACTGAAACATGTTGCCACAACCTGCTGGGCGAAGGAGACCCAACCGGAGCACAGACAAGCACTACTCCGCACTAGGCCTGACTGCGGGGCATGGAGGACCCAGGTTCGCCGGAGGGAACAACTGAGGGAAATAGCGCACGGATCCATTAGGAATGGCGCAGCAAGCCGACACCAGCCGGACTCCCGCTCGCCTGTGATGTCTATGTTAAGACACGGGAGGATACGGCCTCTACGCGAAGGTTGTAGAACCTGGCGAAGGTATTAGGTGTCGCCCAACCCGCAGCTCTACAGATATCTGCTAGTGAGGCGCCATGAGCCAACGCATAGGATGAGGCAACACTCCGTGTGGAGTGGGCATGAACACCTAAGGGGCATGGCTCTCCCTGGTTTTGGTACGACAGGGAGATGGCATCTACCACCCAATGGGCCAACCTCTGTTTGGAGACAGCATTCCCTTTCTGCTGACCTCCAAAGCAGACGAAGAGCTGCTCGGTGCGTCTGAAGTGGCGAGTGCGGTCCACGTATATACGCAGAGCGCGAACTGGACACAGCAGCGCAGAGGCTGGGTCTGCCTCCTCCAGGGGCAGAGCTTGCAGGTTCACCACCTGATCGCGGAAAGGCGTGGTGGGAACCTTGGGCACATAACCGGGCCGGGGTCTCAGGATGACGTGAGAATCGCCGGGCCCGAATTCCAGGCACGCTTCGTTGACAGAGAAGGCTTGTAGGTCCCCTACCCTCTTGATGGAGGCCAGTGCGGTCAGGAGCGCTGTCTTAAGTGACAGATATTTTAGCTCAACCGACGCAAGTGGCTCAAATGGGGCCTCCCGCAGGCCCTGGAGAGCGACGGAGAGGTCCCAACAGGGTATGGGGTGCGGTCTGGGGGTATTAACCCTTCTCGCACCCCTCAGGAACCTCACGATGAGTTGGTGCTTACGTAGGGATGTTCCATCCACTGCATCGTGGTATGCTGCAATGGCAGCAACGTACACTTTGAGAGTTGAAGGGGACAGCCTGCGCTCCAACTTCTCTTGCAGGAAGGAAAGCACTACTGCAATCATACATCTCTGTGGGTCCTCCCCGCGAGAGGAACACCAGTCGACGAACAGACCCCATCTCAGCGCATAAGCCTGCCTTGTAGAGGGGGCTCTGGACTGAGTGATAGTTTCTATCACGGCCTGTGGAAGGCCGGAGAGGTCTGACGCGTCCCGTCCAGGAGCCAGACATGCAGGTTCCACAGGTCGGGGCGCGGGTGCCAAATTGTGCCCATCCCCTGAGAAAGAACGTCTCTCCTCAAGGGGATTTTCCAGGGAGGGGCTGCCGCAAGGGAAATGAGTTCTGGAAACCAGGTCCGGGTGGGCCAGTATGGCGCAACCAGCAGAACCTGCTCCTCGTCCTCCCTGATCTTGCACAGTGTCTGTGCAAGGAGGCTCACTGGGGGAAAGGCGTACTTGGGCCCCGGAGGCCAGCTGTGTGCCAGTGCGTCCCTGCCGAGGCTGTTGGGAGCCTCGTTGAGGGAGTAAAACAGCTGGCAGTGGGAGGATTCGGGGGAAGCAAACAGATCTATCTGGGCCTCCCCGAAATGGCTCCAAATCAGCTGGACTGTCTCGGGGTGGAGTCGCCATTCTCCAGGATGGGTGGACTGCCGTGAGAGCTGGTCGGCTGCACGGTTGAGTTCTCCTGGAATGTGAACGGCACGTAGCGATTTCAGCCACGTTTGACTCCATAGGAGCAGATGGCGGGCGAGTTGTGACATGCGACGGAAGCGTAGACCACCCTGACGGTTGATGTAGGCTACAGTCGCCGTGTATACCACAAGATGCCTGGAGACTTGTCCCAGGGGGACTCCGGCCTGAAGGAAGGCCGGGTCTGACCACGGGCTGAACAGACGGCGACATTGCTGGGAAACGCCAATCCGGAGTGTGCCACGGTGCCATGCCCATCTCGGGACTCGATCGTGTAACCAGCGCTGAAGCGGTCTCATATGAAGCAGGCCGAGCGGTGTCACTGCGGCTGCAGCTGCCATATGCCCCAGGAGCCTCTGAAATGTTTTGAGAGGGACCGCTGTTTTGTGTCTGAATGACTCCAGACACTTCAGCACTGACTGCGCGCGCTCGTTGGTGAGGCGGGCTGTCATACTGACCGAGTCCAGCTCCACGCCAAGAAAAGAGATCCTCTGCACTGGGGAGAGTTTGCTCTTCTCTCGGTTGACCTGAAGGCCCAGATGGCTGAGGTGCCGGAGCACCAAGTCCCTCTGTTCGCACAACAGATCTCGTGAGTGAGCTATGAGAAGCCAGTCGTCGAGATAGTTGAGGATGCGAATGCCCGTCTGCCAAAGAGGGGACAGGGCAGCCTCCGCGACTTTCGTAAAGACACGGGGAGAGAGGGAGAGGCCAAATGGAAGCACTTTGTACTGATACGCTCGACCCTCGAAAGCAAACCGTAGGAAGGGTCTGTGTCGAGGCAGGATCGAGACGTGAAAGTACGCGTCCTTCAGGTCGATGGCTGCAAACCAATCCTGGGGACGAATGCATGTTAGCATGCGCTTCGTCGTGAGCATCTTGAACGGCAGCCTGAGAAGGGACCGATTCAGAGCTCGAAGATCCAGGATGGGTCTTAACCCACCGCTCTTTTTGGGCACGATGAAGTAAGGACTGTAAAACCCTGACTTCATCTCGGCTGGAGGGACAGGCTCGATTGCGTCCTTCGCCAGTAGGACTGCAACCTCCGCACGAAGCACAGCGGCATGTGTGTCCGAATGGACAGAAGTGGAAAGGACGCCTCTGTACCTGGGCGGACGCCTGGCGAACTGAATCGCATAGCCGAGATGTACCGTCCGAATCAACCACCGCGAGGGGCTGGGAAGCTGAAGCCAGGCTCCCAGCCTGGTCGCCAGGGGTATCAAAGGGACGTTGACCAACGTGACCGCAGTGGGGCAGCCTGGGGGGGGGAGGGGAAGGGGACTGATCCCAGAAGGAAGAACGTCCTGGAGAAAAGTCAGACTGCACTGAGCAGTGCTTACCTTCTTCCCTGGTTCCCGTGCTGGCGACATCAGGCTCCGAGTCCGAGTCTGAGGAGACACTTCTTGGGCGCTGCTCAAAAAGGGAACTCAGGGCCTGAACCCCGGAGGTGAGAAAATTGGCTCTTTCTGTGACCTTGTGGGTACCGCCGACCCGTAGGCTGACGGCAGCGTCTGAGCACACAGCAGCTCCCAGCCCTCCACCGGAAGTGGGGACGTTGATGTTGTCGTCCCCCAAAGAGCGATTCTCTCCACCTCCGGGTTGCCCGCGTCAGGGACGCTTCGCAGATCTTTTGCGGGTGACCGGTCCCTGAGACGCGAGCGGCGCCCCTCTCCCGCGGGCAGCTCGACGTCGGGCTGCCAATCTGGCGTCGTGCACCTCAGCAGGGGACGGAGCTGGTTGTTTCTTTGCGGCCGCGGGGGGGGGCGCCCTCGGCGACGAGCAGGCAGAGGTGGGGGCCCCGCGGACGTGGATGGAATGTCACGGAGGGGCAAGATGTGTTTAATCGCCTCCGTCTGTTTTTGAACCGCCAAGAACTGCTGGGCGAAGTCCTCGACGGTGTCGCCGAATAGGCCGCCCTGGGAGATAGGAGCGTCGAGAAACCGTGATTTGTCGACGTCTGCCATCTGGGCCAAGGTCAGCCATAGGTGTCGCTCCTGGACCACTATGGTGGACATCACCTCACCAAGGGAACGCGCCGTCACCTTCGTAGCCCGGAGGGCGAAGTCGGTGGCGGCGCGGAGTTCCTCCATTGCACCCTGGTCAGTACCTTTCTCGTGCAGGTGTTTCAACACCTTGGCCTGGTACACCTTTAAGGTGGCCATGGCGTGCAAGGCGGTGGCAGCCTGTCCAGCGGCGTGATAAGTTCGGACATACGCCATGGACATACACTCGCAATGAACGCATGTACCATCCGTGAACGTTGCCTCAGCGTGCTCTCGGCCCAGGCACGTGAGACAGCGATCATGTCCGTCCACAGAAGCGAGGAAACTACCGCACCTGGAAGCGCGCGGCCGGAGAGACATACTGGGATGATGCCCTCGACAGCCGTGAGAAATTCACTCTTTTGAAATCCTGGTCCGCCCAGGGAGGAACCGCGGCACAACTGTGCACTCAGACGGGGCGCTCGCTGGAGTGCGGGAGGCGTTGATGCCGTGAAAACGGCAGGCCACAGGATTTTGCTGACGGCTGCCAAACGCTCTTCAGAAGCTAGCTCTTTTAGTTGTTTGGCAGCACGTCAGCAGAGAGAATGGAAACTCTGGAACTCTTTTTTTTTTTTTTTTTTTTTTTTCTTTCACGGCTCAGGAAGACGAGGCTCCAAAAGCAAAAGTCTGAATGAGTGGTTGCACGCTGCCATCTTATATATCCGTATGTACGGGGGAGTGGCTCGGCATGCAAATACCACTCGCCAATGTTCATGAATGTTCATTGGCCTTTTGAATAAGGCTTGGAGATGATTGGACTCTCAAGCGAGTTCCCATATGTAACGTCGTAGTGAAACGACTGAAGGGGAACTACTCACATGCCCTTAGGTCATGCTTGGTATAACACTTGAAAAACTTGGACAAACAGTCTAGGATGAGTTCAAAAAAGTAGATTATTTTCACAAAATTCGAAACTGTGAAAAATCTTGAAATGTAGAAATTTAAATTTTGATATGCATTTGAATTTTGCTTTTAGACCTTATGGTTCAGAAGTTATTAGCAGAAACATGAGTGCAAATTTGGCCTGTTGGTGGCGCTAGAAAGTTTGCAGTTCTATAAGATTCACAGCAATACGTTAAATCATTTGAAAATACATCATTTTACTACAAAATTCGAAATGGTCTATGCTCACAATGGCTGACATCGGATTTCACCAAATTCGTTAACACGCTTTACGAAAATGTTTTGGTATATCAAAAACTTAATACATTTTTGCCAACATTGTCTGAAGATGATCTGAGCCAGTTTTGGTGAAAATTGGATAAACATTCTAGAAAAAAATAGTAAAATTCTAAATTGCCAAAAAAAAAAAAAATCTTAACCCATAGAATTTTACATTTTGATATGCATTTGACTCGGGATGAGCCAAGGAATCAGAGAAGAAAAAGAATTATGCTTCCACACCTTACGATTCACAAGTTACATATAATTGCAAATTTGGCCTATTGGTGGCACTAGAGAGTTTGAGACTCCAAATCTGTTATGGTTAATACTGAGACTGTCCTCTATCAGTGTGGCAAATTTCATAACTGGTTCTCAAGTGGATCTATGGGCTGCCATAACTTCGGTGTTTGGCCCCTAATAATAACTGATAATTTCTACAATTATTTCACATGCAGTCTAATCCGAAAATCAATCAACACCCCTTGCATATCGCATCAAGTCCTAACTTCAGATGCTTCTGGGTGTCATAGAGCATTCTGGGGCCCGTTAAGGGGGCTTTTAAGCTGATGGGTGGCTCGTCTTTGATCCAGCTGCTCTCTTTCTGATTGGATGCCAGATGGCAGGAGAAACACTCCACTGACGCACCCCTTGGGCTTAAGAGTACCATTGGAGAAACAAATGGCATAATCCTGTTACACACACAGGGCGAGGGCAGGGGTCACAGATCGGGGCTTGTTCATTTAGCTGATGACAGTTAGCTGAGAAGGCTACCAGAAAGAAAGCGGTGCAAATATATGCAAATTCCCTTAGCGCTATTAAGTAGCAATGCAAAACCTGTACGCTGTGTATAAACGTATAAAGACACAAAAGATATACATGCACTCAGACATCGCTTCCTTGTTAATATCAATGAACAAACAATTTCAAAAACGCACTGAAGAGATATGCTCTGGATGAATCTGAAATAACGCATCACTGCAAAAAAATCTGAACCATTCTTTTGAAGATCAAAAAAATTTTGGCTCTCAGTAAATGGCAAGATTGTCTACACAGAACTAAAAAGCCCTCACTGTTCGTTTTTCGTGTTCCTTTCTCTGAAGTAGCTCTGAATAGGTGTCATTTGTGTGATCCCACCACTTGAACCAAGAAAAAACCATTGTCAGTTATGAGTCACGCATGAATGCATTTAAACACACACACGCACAAAAACTCTTAGGTTGTGACGTTCCATCAGAATCTAAGCACAGTCCTTCATTCCAGATGTGTGGGCTTCAGTGGCGCCTCTGTTCTCTTACAGTCCTACACAGATCGATGAAAAAGTTCTAAATGCTTTTTTTCCTTGCTTTTTCTCTCCTGTCCTCCTCCACAGTACTGAAAGCTTTTCACATGGTCAGCAAAAAAGAACCACTAAAGATTGATGTTGCGTCAGCTTGTTGTAGTTGTGTGGTCAATAAGTAGAAAAACAACTCACGATGCAAGATCAGGCATATTTACCGAAACAAATCTCCAAACATAGACACATTTGCTGTGCTGACCACTGTGGTAAGGTATGACTGATCGTCATGGAATTATACAAACACTATTAAACATCTTTAGGTCTTTCAGTTTGATTACGTTTTTACAGACACCTGGTAAAATCTATGTGAGACAGCGATCATGTCCGTCCACAGAAGCGAGGAAACTACCGCACCTGGAAGCGCGCGGCGGAGAGACATACTGGGATGATGCCCTCGACAGCCGTGAGAAATTCACTCTTTTGAAATCCTGGTCCGCCCAGGGAGGAACCGCGGCACAACTGTGCACTCAGACGGGGCGCTCGCTGGAGTGCGGGAGGCGTTGATGCCGTGAAAACGGCAGGCCACAGGATTTTGCTGACGGCTGCCAAACGCTCTTCAGAAGCTAGCTCTTTTAGTTGTTTGGCAGCACGTCAGCAGAGAGAGTGGAAACTCTGGAACTCTTTTTTTTTTTTTTTTTTTTTTTTTCTTTCACGGCTCAGGAAGACGAGGCTCCAAAAGCAAAAGTCTGAATGAGTGGTTGCAGCTGCCATCTTATATATCCGTATGTACGGGGAGTGGCTCGGCATGCAAATACCACTCGCCAATGTTCATGAATGTTCATTGGCCTTTTGAATAAGGCTTGGAGATGATTGGACTCTCAAGCGAGTTCCCATATGTAACGTCGTAGTGAAACGACTGAAGGGGGGAACTACTCACATGCCCTTAGGTCATGCTTGGTATAACACTTGAAAAACTTGGACAAACAGTCTAGGATGAGTTCAAAAAAGTAGATTATTTTCACAAAATTCGAAACTGTGAAAAATCTTGAAATGTAGAAATTTAAATTTTGATATGCATTTGAATTTTGCTTTTAGACCTTATGGTTCAGAAGTTATTAGCAGAAACATGAGTGCAAATTTGGCCTGTTGGTGGCGCTAGAAAGTTTGCAGTTCTATAAGATTCACAGCAATACGTTAAATCATTTGAAAATACATCATTTTACTACAAAATTCGAAATGGTCTATGCTCACAATGGCTGACATCGGATTTCACCAAATTCGTTAACACGCTTTACGAAAATGTTTTGGTATATCAAAAACTTAATACATTTTTGCCAACATTGTCTGAAGATGATCTGAGCCAGTTTTGGTGAAAATTGGATAAACATTCTAGAAAAAAATAGTAAAATTCTAAATTGCCAAAAAAAAAAAAAATCTTAACCCATAGAATTTTAAATTTTGATATGCATTTGACTCGGGATGAGCCAAGGAATCAGAGAAGAAAAAGAATTATGCTTCCACACCTTACGATTCACAAGTTACATATAATTGCAAATTTGGCCTATTGGTGGCACTAGAGAGTTTGAGACTCCAAATCTGTTATGGTTAATACTGAGACTGTCCTCTATCAGTGTGGCAAATTTCATAACTGGTTCTCAAGTGGATCTATGGGCTGCCATAACTTCGGTGTTTGGCCCCTAATAATAACTGATAATTTCTACAATTATTTCACATGCAGTCTAATCCGAAAATCAATCAACACCCCTTGCATATCGCATCAAGTCCTAACTTCAGATGCTTCTGGGTGTCATAGAGCATTCTGGGGCCCATTAAGGGGGCTTTTAAGCTGATGGGTGGCTCGTCTTTGATCCAGCTGCTCTCTTTCTGATTGGATGCCAGATGGCAGGAGAAACACTCCACTGACGCACCCCTTGGGCTTAAGAGTACCATTGGAGAAACAAATGGCATAATCCTGTTACACACACAGGGCGAGGGCAGGGGTCACAGATCGGGGCTTGTTCATTTAGCTGATGACAGTTAGCTGAGAAGGCTACCAGAAAGAAAGCGGTGCAAATATATGCAAATTCCCTTAGCGCTATTAAGTAGCAATGCAAAACCTGTACGCTGTGTATAAACGTATAAAGACACAAAAGATATACATGCACTCAGACATCGCTTCCTTGTTAATATCAATGAACAAACAATTTCAAAAACGCACTGAAGAGATATGCTCTGGATGAATCTGAAATAACGCATCACTGCAAAAAAATCTGAACCATTCTTTTGAAGATCAAAAAAATTTTGGCTCTCAGTAAATGGCAAGATTGTCTACACAGAACTAAAAAGCCCTCACTGTTCGTTTTTCGTGTTCCTTTCTCTGAAGTAGCTCTGAATAGGTGTCATTTGTGTGATCCCACCACTTGAACCAAGAAAAAACCATTGTCAGTTATGAGTCACGCATGAATGCATTTAAACACACACACGCACAAAAACTCTTAGGTTGTGACGTTCCATCAGAATCTAAGCACAGTCCTTCATTCCAGATGTGTGGGCTTCAGTGGCGCCTCTGTTCTCTTACAGTCCTACACAGATCGATGAAAAAGTTCTAAATGCTTTTTTTCCTTGCTTTTTCTCTCCTGTCCTCCTCCACAGTACTGAAAGCTTTTCACATGGTCAGCAAAAAAGAACCACTAAAGATTGATGTTGCGTCAGCTTGTTGTAGTTGTGTGGTCAATAAGTAGAAAAACAACTCACGATGCAAGATCAGGCATATTTACCGAAACAAATCTCCAAACATAGACACATTTGCTGTGCTGACCACTGTGGTAAGGTATGACTGATCGTCATGGAATTATACAAACACTATTAAACATCTTTAGGTCTTTCAGTTTGATTACGTTTTTACAGACACCTGGTAAAGGGGAACGAAACTTGTTTATCACATGTGGCATTCAGCAAAGGTAAGCAAGACAGTGTCTGATCTTGGCCACATCATCTGCACATTTTTTAAAGGTGACAGTCCCCCTGGACTTGAACCTATAACATATTGGTCACAAGTTTTGATCTTTAACTGGTCTTTCAAGCCACACCTCACACTTGCAGGTTTTTCAGTTTGATGAACGAAAGGGAAAGAAACACTTCTGCTTTTGCTCCATCACACAAAGAATCTTCAGCCATTTTTTCAGTGACTGTGAACAAGAGATATTCCATTACACCCCGTTTCTCGGTCTGTCTCTGTAATATGATTATAATTTTAATCATCTTAACATATTAATCATTAAGGTTATATTGATTAAAAAAAAATCTGTCAAATCAAGCACAATCAACTCCTCTTAATAAAACTAGTCTTACATCTTGAAAATTCAATTCAGAGGTAAAAATGATACATTTTTGAAAAAAAGGTTTTGTCTTGTTAAGGTTAACCATAAGGTTAACTACAGACAAATCACAGCCGTGCTGATATACAGCCATATCGCGTGGCTGCGAGAGTGATATTGCGTTTATACAACAGTTCGATGGCATGAGTGTGTAAATGCAAAAGAAACAAAACGGAGTGTCTTTAAAACCCCTTTTTTCTGCTAACTATATATACTTCCTTCTGCCACATATTCAAATCTCAAGTTTACAGTTTAACAGCTGAGCCCGAGCCTCCATTACTAAATCGAAAACATCACTTTAGAACTATTAACGAAGGAACGTTGAGTTGCTTCTTTGAAAACTTACTGTATTACTGTATTAAATGCTCACTGTATTATGTAGAGTGTTAAGAGAGAGAGATGGTCTGAGCAAGTGTGATTACCTGCATCTGATACAGCATTATTCAGCTCAATCTCATATTCATAATAAAACATTAGCATGAAAGTCCACTGAGGAAAGCGGTATCTTTGTCATACTATCCTTTCATCTGTTAAGAGTGATTTCCAACAACAGCGCTCCTCAGTGCAATTGTTGACTGCATCTTACAAGATGTTACTGAAAGTAAAAATAACTTCTTTGTTCACAACTCTTTCAGTTTCTTTCAATATAAAAGTCTTTATTGCAGACACACTGGTAAAAACTGTTCACTGGTCTCTTGTCGCCATCTAATGGCGAAATAATGTAACTAATCACCATCACGAACACACACACACCGTTTTCCAATACTAAATACAATTATTAAATACTACTATTATTTATATAAAATATTTATTTAATAATATTCAATAAACAACAACAGACATCATAAAAGTTGTTAGGCAATTTAGTCAAAAGTACAAAGGCAGCACTCCAATATACAGCATTAAATTTACATAAAATATAATGTGATGAGATTTTCCTCCTCAACCAATGTTTGCTCTGGAACAAATAGTAGATTAATTAGACCAAAGTCTAATACTGCCTGTTAGATTTACACAAAGTGAATTTTCTCTCATGTTTAACCATAACAGAGACCTCAGAGCCAGCAGCAAATTCCAAAATATCTGTCCAAGGTAAGGCTGCTCTCAGTGGGTTCATGAGCAATGAACGCCTGCTGTCGCCCTGGAGCTCACTTTTTTTTTTTAAATAGACGTTAAAATAAAACAAAAAATATTTGAAGTCTAAACAAGTACATTCAAATACTCTTAAAACTACATTCTGTGACAAAAAAACATTATTTCTAAAATTATAGTGGATCATGACACTCGCTGTGGGAAATACCGCAAGCAGAGTAATACAAATGGTTGAAGTCCCGATTTCGCTAGAATATCGCACTTCTCTCAGCCAATCAGATTCGAGGACCAGAAAGAAAGAAGATGGTGAAGCAATAAAATCTATACATAATAGTGTGTTAAAAACAACAACATGCGATTAGTATTACAACATATTAATTTATATTTAGACACTAAAATTT
Source organism: Labeo rohita (assembly GCF_022985175.1). Lineage (NCBI taxonomy): Eukaryota > Metazoa > Chordata > Actinopteri > Cypriniformes > Cyprinidae > Labeo > Labeo rohita. The sequence goes on along the minus strand of NC_066869.1, from coordinate 37,834,480 downwards.
AAGCTCTTGCCATTGTACTCTTGACTCACAGACATCCATTGACAATTTTCAACACAGCAACTATATTTTCTGTGGTATCTCGCAGCATGACGCGGACACTAGAGATTAACTTGTATTTAACATAATATAATCCCCAAAGTATTTAAAATCTTAGAATGTAATATTGTTATTGCCCTTTAAATGAAGTCATCAGATCAACAGATTAATACCTGCAGGGAAAGTCTATGTAAAACATTCAGCAAGCTATTGTTCTGTGCTTCCTAGAGTGTTTTTCTTTATTTGATTAAAAAAAAATGGAGCTCAGTGTCTTCACGGTTACTCAGGTTAATTAAATATCTTAACCTCATTAAAAATAATGATAAGAACAAATTTATCCTTATTAATTGACACATTACTGCAATTAATTTAAGCAGAATCTTAAGCAGCACTTTTCCCTTCCTGATTTGCAAGTTTGTTTAGTCTGCATCATTACCAACATTTGATTGATTAGGTCTTGAAGAGGCTCGACTAGAGAGGTTATTTCATATTCTAGAAGAAAATTCCTCTTATTGAATACTGTACATATGTACAGAATGTTTGCAGCCCTTCTCCCTTACACACAAACATCCACTCTCTTATCCATCCAAACATACTTATAGAGGACAGACACACTCAATTAGATCAAGTCTGGCTGATCTGGGCCTGAAAGTATCTGTTCACATTAAGCAGGTCAGTCATTTGAGCAAGGAATGGACATTAGAACAGTTGGACATTAGCCCTTTCTCCTCATCTGTGCCACAGTCAAGGCACAAAAAAAAAAATAGTAAGGACATTGTTAAAATGGTCCATGTAACATCAGTGGTTCAACTGTAATTTTACAAAGCTAAGAGAATACTTTTTATGCACAAAGAAAACAAAAATGAGGACTTTATTCAACAACACAGGATAAGTAAACTTTTCACCTTTTTCTATGCAAAATATTATGTTTCTGTGTCTACATACAGATCACCATAGGAAGTCAGTGCTAAAGACAATAAACAGGTGGATCAACCTTCTATCCCAGATCAGCCCTGATTACATCCCAAAGCCTTGTTGTTTGACCCTAAACTGAGCCAGACCACCCTGGTGCTCAGCGGGGTTAAGTTGCTCCACTTTGCTGATACGCTTAAAACGATTAAGGTTTGAATGTAGGAGAAGGAGGCTGGTCCTGGATCAGAGTGAATGCTGTTTATGACTGCTGATACCGTTGTATGGAGAACAGGTAAACTGAGCAGACCAAAATGAACTCTGCTTCATTGGTTTAAGGATGACCTAAGGCTAATCTGGAATAATGAGGTGCACATAAACTGACAAATCCATTGGTTAGGCAGAGAAACCAATACCCTATTAGGCTGAGGTATTAGCCAATGTTGACAGCATGTAGACAGCAGACTTTGTTTTAATAAAGAGGATTGTTGGGTCCATAGCATTTTTTGTCCTAAAAGACTGGCTTAATAGTTCTATTTTAAAGAAAGACAAAAAACAGAAGAGAGGGAGGGAAAATTGAAGTAGAGTAGGGCTGGGAAGTACGACATACTGCATGTTTACCAGCAGAGATTTTGCTACAGTATATTGTTTATACCACAATATATATATATATGCTGAAGGCCAGATGTAAAACTGAAAAAAAGAAAACCTTAGACTATTTACAAATTTACAAAACTATTTTTACATTTTTTGTAATTTTATACTTGTTTTTTACTCAATTTTATCTAGTTCCAAACAATGTAGAAGTTATTCTCTGATAGCCATTAATTAGGGGTGTGACGAGACACTTATCCCACGAGACGAGACTGGGTTCACGAGACGAGACGAGATTTTTAAACTTTTCTTAAGAAATTCTCAATGATGAAATAAATAGGGAAAATAGTCTTTTATTCAACTGAAAAAGACAAAATGTAAAAAAAATGGTAGGTCATTAAAATGGAAGTTTATTTTCATAAAGTTCGCATTTTGAACTTTATGAAACTTTATGAAACTTCCATTTTAATGAATTATATGCAGTAATAAACAACATTTAAACAAGAGCTTCACGATTCTGGAAAAATTGAGAATCCATTGTTTTTAATAAACTGGAGACCAGAGAAAAAAAAGAAAACTAAACAAAATAATGTAATTTACTAGTGGTTCTGACAAGTCTTTTAAAAAAGACTTTTAAAAAAGTCTTTAAAAAAAAAAAAAAACATTCAGTGAAGGAAGAGTCAGTGTCTCACTTCATTAAGACTTATGAAGGGAAATCTCCTGGATGAATGATTCATTGACATACTTTTTTTAATAAATCGCTGTCATTCAGGAATAAGATTGCGTGGGTGTTTGAATCGAGATCTTGATATTTTAAGGATTAATCGTGCAGCATTGATGTAAACACAGCAAAATGTTGTGCGAGGCTATCGTCATGAGATCTCACAAGATCCGACTGGACTCGCACTCATGTCATTCCAAAATCGTAAGACCTTCGTTCATCTTCGGAACACAAATTAAGATATTTTTTATGAAATCCGAGAGCTTTCTAACCCTGCTTAGACAGGAATGCAACTACCACATTCAAGGCCCAGAAAGGTAGTAAGGTCATTATTAAAATAGTCCATGTGACATGTGGTTCAACCTTAATCTTTTAAAGCTACATGTATACGTTTGCACAAAGAAAAAAAAAAAAATGTATTCAACAATTACGCTTCTGTGTCAGTCGACACACGTTCATGAGAGTATGAATGAAAATAAAAAAAGATTTTATGGGTTTGGAACGACATGAGGATTAGTAATTAATGACAGAATTTTTATTTTTGGGTGAACTATCCCTTTAAGAACCTGGATCAATTCTCCTACATTGCAGCCCTCCTACATTGACATTGATGACGCACATGAGGTACCATATGATTCAACTGTAACTGGTCCTTTATATAATACCTCAGTTCATCTGAATCCTCTCTAATAAGTCAAAGATACACCATCAGTAACAGCTCGACAAGGCAAAAAAAAAAAAAAAAAAAAAAAAAAAGACTTTCATTAAAACCAACACAATATTGTGGGCGAGATAATCTTTTCTGATGAATCTGAAGTGAACAATGTTAATCCAACTAGGAGAATTTACATCAACTCCCATTAGTTATGCATTTTCTTTGTGTTCATTTTTGTTGGTACAGTTGAAAGGTTTTAGTTAATTATGAATACACAAAAGTGCATGACTTCTTTCTTTTGAATTACATTTGGACATTATTTGTTTAGCGTACATTTGGGATGTTCCAACAGCCACTTTTCACTGTGCAACATTGCATTCAAAATCTACTTAATATTCTAAGGTGGCATTTGCCTGTCGGGTTGAATAGACATGATGCTAAAGGAATAATTGGTTTTAGAAACCAGGACACCAGGAACAGGCGTCCACATGATCTCTACACTACACTGACCTATTTGGCCCATGTCTGCTCTACCAGATAAAGTACCTTTCCTCACCCAAACCATATTTTGCTGTGTCTGAGAAAGATTGGAAGAATTGACAAATGCCCTTTTTTCATTTTACTTTAAGGGATAATGGTGTAGTTGTTATGATTCATAGTACACAATGTGCCATCTAGCTGAGCTTTTGTAAGATATGATCATCATGACACCACAGAAAGGTTGGGGATTTCTTTCATTTTCAACACAAAGGGCTTGTAGAAGACCTGGCAAGAGGGGACAAAAAAAAGAGGAAACAGCAAAATGGGACAGGTTGAATTGGTCAATCAAATGATGCCATTGATCCTGGCGTGAAGCTATATATCGCTAAATGAGACCAATTTTAACTCTCTCAGAAAAATCCCCCGCATGGCTATGAGGTTGTCTGTGTCTGCAAAGCGATATCATAGATGTGCAGAGAAATTGAGGGCAAAAGAGACAGCTGATGAAATGATGTTGAATTAAATCAATACATTTTGAATAAGTGGAGACATATTGAAATGTCGATGGACACTAGGATGTCTGGCACACATTTATTTAAAATAAAGAGCAGTCACACACCCATTTTGAGATAAAAAAAAGGGCACTGACCCAATTATACTATTTATTTTTCATAACTGTGAAGCAAAATAAGTGTATAAACCCACAAACACTCAAACAGGGACACTTTCAACAAAAGGGTAATATACATATTGCTACCAGTTTGTACCTTTTCACTGAAATTTCCGTGCAGCATTCTAAAATGTGATCTGCATGTGTTAAATTAACTGTTTGATGATACATGGAGCTGCTGGTAAGGCCTGTCACATAATTCCATGACAATCTGTCTTTTTTTTTTCACAGTGCAGGCTCACTCAAACCATACTGTTACTCTCCACATGCAATGCAGGTTTGATTTCTGTGATTAATGACAGCAATAGGCGTTGATTACTGTTTGGACATTATGTTAAATTAGAGCCCCATTAGCTCATAAACAGAATTGATGGACTCGGGGTCTTATGTCTCTAGTGGAAACTAAATGACAGGTCGATTATGAGATTTACAGGTTTAGAGGAGTAGTTTTACACCGTGTCCACCCAAAGCAACGCGACAACAGTCTTAATCTGTCCACACTGAACGCAACAAAATGCAACAACCACAGCGACTCTGATACCACATACCTTGTATTATCAATAATAAACCTTCCAAACTCCACGCTTTGTCTTGGAAACTTTATCATTTCCGATGGTTTCCAAGTTGTGCAATCAGCATCTTTCCGTCCATGATTGATGTTTAATATTCACAAAGATTTTGTCCAATTAAATTTAAAGGTGGGCAGGGCTATATGGCGCAACGCACTGACAAATCGCTGCTTTACTTGTAGCCCATTGGGCCAAAGTAACAAAACAAAAAAGGTCATATAAAAGCCATTCTTTTTCAATAAGAGTTAAATTTTTACTTTTCTTGCTGATTCTTAACTGCATATGTAAGTTGAAGAAAGCTGTTTAGTACTGATTAAATTTTAATTAAACAATACATTTCTCTATTCCCAACCTCAATAATATACCAATTTGGTGTTTCCAAAAAAATTATGATGTTTTCAGATAGCAGTCCATGGAAGCCATTGGAATAAAATAATAATAATAAAATAAGGTAAATTTGAGTTTATATTTCAAAATTCTGACTTTATTCTCACAATTCTGATAAGAATAATTAACTTCATTCTGTCTTTTCCCCTCAGCTCAGAATCACAAGTTTATATCCCACACTTCTGGCTTTTTTCCCCCCCTCAGAATTGACAAACCATTAGTCTGTCCATTTAAACGTCTGCATTTAGCTTTGAATGGTGCCTTTGATGACAGTATTCTATAAAATTGATTTGCATTCCGATTTTGACATCCAAAGGCACAACAATACATTTTTCCTCTTATTCCATGGATTTTACCCATTTCCCTCCACTTGTTACCAGTGTTTTTCTGCCACCACAATGCATGCACAGTTGTAAGTGACCTAACTATGACGTCTACCCTAAATTGGTCAATACTAATTGACAGCACAATGGTGGGCGTATTCCATATAAAATGGTGCATGGACAAATGTTAGTTGACATTCTGAGTAAGTTAGATACATACATATATACAGTACTCAACATTTGAAGTGGATCAAAAAAGTTTATCAAACTTGTCCTAAGACAAGAACAGTATTGTTTTGGTTTTAGGACAACTTCGATGAAAGGTTTTGATTGATCCACTTCAACGGTTGACTAATATATGTATATATATATATCTATATATCTATATATATATATATATATATATATATATATATATACATATTTATGTATATATGTACACACATTTATACTAATGAGCCATTACGTTATGACCACTTACAGTATCTAACCTTTAGGAGCTCCTTTAGTCCACGAAACAGCAGCCACGTGGCAAGGAATTATTTCAAGGAGGTGATATGTCTCCTGAAGTATCTGGTACCATAATGTCAATCGCAGTTTCTGTACATTGAGGGGTGGTGGTGATGTAGCCAGAACACGCTTTTCCAAGTCGAAACACAAATGTCTGGGTCAATTTGGAGAGCAAGGCATTAACAGAAATTCACCATCATGTTATTTGAACCACTCCTTGACAATTCTGGCAGTGTGGATTGGCACATTATTCTGCTGGCAATGGCCATCACAGGCATGGAACACAGTTTCCATGAATGGGTGCACTTGGTCCAGCAATGTTCAGATACCTGACAGCTGTCAGGAATTGTGCCATTGGGATAATAGGACCTAAAGTTTACCAAGAAAACATCGCCCACAGCATAACCGGCCTGTGTCCGCCCAAAAGTGCATCCAGGTGCCAGAGCCTCTGTTGGTAATCAGCATATCTGCTCTCGGCCAGTGACGTGATACACCAGGAATGTTGATTTGCCAGACCAGGGTACTTTCTTCCAATCATCCACAGTCCAATCTCAATGATCTTGGGCCCATTTCATGTGTTGTTAACAATGACGTGCAGTTCGGGACCAGGCTGGGTGGTCGGCTATTCAGGCCCATATGCAGAAGACTGCAATGAACTGTGTTCTGTGACGCATTGCTTTGGTCACCTCTGTTGTAGCTTCTGATGATTTGTGGTCGAAATGTGGCCTTGCAGTTGCTGTGAAAAATGTGCAATAGTCTCTGCTCCCCTCTGGCATCAATGAGCTGCAGACGACGGTTCGTTGTTTGTCAATCCATGCACCACTTTTAATACATACACACTACAGTGGGATATTAACAACCCACAAGTTTTGTTTCAAGGTGCTGTGGCATCAAAATTTGTCCTTTATCAAACTCCAAAAAAAATCGGCAGCTTTTCTCATTCTGACACCGAATAATCTGACCAAAAGTCAGTCCTTGGTAGGTGGTAGCTATATATACTGCTCTGTGAACTGCATCTGCGGCACCTTTTGGTTTATTACAAAGTGCATTACAGGCATATATAGTAAATTGTAGCTGTGCAACTTTCATTTTGACAGGCCCAGATCAGAAAAGGCCAGCCTGCTAGAAAACAGGTCCTTGCCTAATTAGAGCGGGACTGAGTTAATGAGTGTGTGTGTGTGTGTGTGTGTGTGTGAGAGAGAAAGAGAGAGAGAGAGTCCGTCCATGTGCTGCTCAGTTCTTGCTGTAAATAGAGGTCACCCAGGGAGCAGTGAGCTGTGAATACATGCTTCTAAATGCACAGTCCATTACAGCCCATGTGTTTTATGGGTGTCTCTTTCAGCATTAAAATATGATTCTTGAAATAGTTGCAAAATAAAGGACAAGAATTTAATTTACTTTAATGTAGTGATATTTATAGTATAATGCAGGAATATACATCCTTTTTAAAAGAGGTCATTGGATGCAAAATTCACTTTTACATGTTATTTGAATATAAATGTGTGTTGGCAGTATGTGTACACATCCACCCTATAATGATAAAAATCTACTGTGCTTTTTTTGAAAATCCCCAGTAATAATAATCACTTTCTCATATCAAGCTGTTCTGAGACTCTTGGCAGAATGGCGCAGTTCTGTACAGGCCCCTCCCAAGACAGTTGATTGACATTGGTGTTTTACCTTAGTCCCTCCCTGAGTGAGCTGTGAACAGTCTGACCGCCATTGTTTTGACACCGGTGCAGGTGTAGACAGAAATGTCTCCTAAGCAATTGAGGTGTTCAGTTGTTGGATGTAATAATGAACATAACAGTCATCATTTACTCCTGACATCTGAGCCGTTAAAGACACAGTGGATTACTTTTGTTTTAGAATAGAATGCACCCACGATCTACCTAAATGCGTCTATGTTCACTTGAATCATTCATGATTCAGTTTCACCTACAGAAGACATGAGTATGAGGGCTTTTTTTATGAAATTTTGCAAATCGCTTTTCCGAATAATGTGCTAGTTAGCAAGTCTCGGCTAAATGTGGCTAAAGTTTACAGCCTCAGAGATCGGCCCGTCATCCCACGGAAGAGAGGGGTGGGAGGAGCAGAGCTCATTAGCATTTAAAGAGACATGCACCTAAACGGCTTGCTGTGAACAGAGGTGATTTTTACAAGGTAAGAAAGAGTGTTGTTTTACACTACCATTGAGTACTTTTAACCAAAGTATGTTATAGACTTTTCATTAAGACCCCAAAGAATCATATCAACTTGTGGAACATGGCCATCTGATGACCCCTTCAAAGGTGGACACATTTTTGACTCCTTTGTAAAGGTATGTGCTGCTTTGATTCAAACTGCTGTATCTGTATGCAAAAACAATTGTTAGAGAAAATACAAGATTGCAAAAACGCCATTCAAATGCATGGCTTGCCCACCGTCTTCCCAGACCTATGTTTCTTGTCATGCAAACATAAATTAATAAATTCCTGATTAAAACAGTTGAAGTTGTCTATCTTCTCTTTCATTATGAATTCATGAATATGTTACTGGAGTGATTTGAAATGAGAATGAGGCGAGAGAAAAGTGTGTGTCGTTAGGCTTAAAAGATAAGATAGCACGCTGACAGGGATTCACGTTTCCCAATCAGAATGCCGCTTGTGTCGGAGGAGAGTAAATCCCCTCATTTGCCATTATAATAGGTATATTTTTGAAAATGGAGATTGGAAAGCAAAACCACACAGGCTGTTATCAGGCAGGCAGGTGTAGAATTCATAAGCGGAGGCTGTCATTACCATCTGAAATGCACACTGAAGGCGATCAAAACAACTCTCTAACTAACACAGGAAAACAACTGTATCACTCATTTCAAACTGATGTGTCCAGCGGACATGATGAGGATTGCTTTTTTTTTTTTTTTTTTTGAAAGGGCATGTTTTTAATGCAGACTGAAAGCTTTTGTACTCTGGAAGACATCAATCTGTTTTGATGTTTGGAGAATAGATCTATCTCCTACTCTGTCCACTTCATTTTGTCCCCAGCCTCTTGAAAACACAACACACAAATGAATTTGACTAAACTCACTGAGGCATATACATATGGGTTTGATATTACCACTCAAGATTTAATGGGTTTCAGATTCCGACTACTACTAAAAAGGGTCTCATTCAAGTTCTTAGAAATGTACTCAGAAACGGTTTCATATGGTTTAGAAAATCACATCATTTTTAAGAAAAAATCAATCTAATAACACTAAAAATAGCATGTGGTGTAAATATCAACTGAAAGCATCCCTACATGAAAAGGGTAGTCTGCCTGCCCTATTAGTCACTATTTTAAAGAATTTTTAAAATATATTTTTCTATGGAAAAGAGTTTTTTTATAAGTATCATGAATTACCAGTTCAAAAATAAAAATACGTTATTGAAGAATCACACCACATGATATTTCACAACCTGAACTCTCCTTGCCTTGCTATAAAAATGTCGTATTATCTCATATTTTGACCTTGACTCACAGTCATGAATGTCTGCTGGGGTCTTTTCAAGGGTTTTTATTTGGAGAAAAAGTATGAATAAAAGTTTTTCAAATACTAACAAGCAATGAAGCAGTTTTGTTATGTTTTTTTTTTCTGAGGAATAATAATAATAATTGTCAAACTAGTTAAGGTTTTGTTTATACTTTCAATGTATTATTTTAACTTTTTTTTTCTTCACTATTATATCAGAATGGTTGTATCACCCAGATATTTTACTTAATTGCTGCAAAAATATCAAGTTAGCCATTAGCAATTAGCCACATGTACATATTGTGGCAATATCATAGCTAGAATAACTTCCCTGGATTGTACTTGTTAACGTAACTCAAATATCTAAATTGTCAGTTAAAACAACTGTGAAATTCAAGTTTATTAAACATACTCACCCTTTTACGTTCATGTCAGCCATACATAAATGTATGCGTGCAGACACACACACACACACTGGTTTACATTTTACTACAGGGACATTCCATAGACGTAATGGTTTTATACTGTACAAACTGTATTTTCTATTCCCTTACCAAAACCCTACACCTAAACTTACCCCATACAGGAAACGTTCTGCTATTTTAGATTTTCAAGCCACTTCATTCTGTGTAATTTATAAGTTTGTTTCCTCATGGGGACTTAAAATGTCCCCACAAGGTCAAATTTACTGGTATTATTATACTTGTGGGGACATTTGGTCCTCATAATGTTAGGAATACCAGGCACACACACTCACACACACATTTACACTTTTATACCCAGCTAGTAATAACCATCCCACTGCGTTGCAGTCTATGCAACAATCTGGCCCATCTGGAGAAAGGCAGAAAAGAATGAAGTGAGAAAAGCAGAATGGCAAACAGAACAGCTGAAAAGAAGCTGACAGAAGCACAGCGAAGCACATTTGTGTGGAAGAACACAACCTGGTTTCACCATCACACTGGTCACACTGAGAAGGGAATGGAGAAAAACAGAACAGTAGTAGGCATTCGGTCAGTGAGAAGAAGAGGAGAGGAGAGAGAGACGGCGAAATGGATAAGCAGACAGACTCCCAAAGCTTTGAGACAGCACAGATAAGTCTGCTATAATCTTAACCACAGGTGTGCAGTCAAAAGGAAAGGAAGAAGCCAGTACTGAGAGAAGGAGAGACAGAGAACTACCTCGAGTTTTCCCTCAATCCAGCATTACAGTCTTTTGCATGAAAGAAGGCATTATTCAGGCCTATAACAAAAAAATGTTGGTACAGTTGGTTATCTGATGAAAATGCCATGATACTGAATGATTACTATACATTACACAGTAGTTGTCTCTTGTAACTCTCGGTTTCTTAGAACATGACACGTTCTAGGACAGACAGGTTTGGTTCGACTATGTTCAGATTCTGAGAAGATGTTAAAAATTATCAAATGGATCAAAACTTTGAAGCTATTTTTCTCAGTTCCTGTGCTTTGACTTTTTAAGGCACATTAGTTAAGAGACAAATTTATCCCCTGAAATTAACTAAATTGCCCCATTTTGGGTATGTCCTTGGTTGGAAAGCTGATTCATAATTTAAACATATATTCTAAATCTGCAGAAATGTTTTGGGATAGTATAATTAGTTTGATTTTACATTAAAATAGATTTTTTTTTTCCAGCAAGAATGCAGTTGAACAAAAGCGATGTAATGTAAGAAATTTATTTATTTAAAAAAAGAAGTTTCATTTTGAAAATGCCTATTTTGAGTGAAAACAGAAGCATGTTGTTTTCGTGCATGTCTCTTTAAATGCAAATGAGCTGCTTCTCCCCGCCCCTTTTCTAGAATAGGGCTGTGCCTTTACATCCTGAACCTCAGAGACTCTGCTAAAAAAACATCTGTTTGGTTTTGATTATCATGTCTATCATGCTGAAATCATGCATTTTAAAGCCATATTAGTTTAAACCTCTGACCATGCACACAGAAAGCGACTATAACATGGCATGTGAGTACTAAATGAAATCCTTTCATGTCTTATTGCGCTTAAACTGTTAAATACACACAGGTTTATGTTAAAAACATACATGAGTTACAAAAACAGTCAGTTATGTCTGTGAAGGTAAACAGCTGGGAAAGAAATTGCATGTTTATATGAGATCTGTGAGTCAGCAGTGTAATATACAGTAAATAAATAAATAAATCCACTGCTCTCTTGTCTCTTCTGAGGCTGGGACTCTAAATAGTGTTTTATGCTTGTCTGTTCAGCTAACAACAGAACAGTTAGCATGCTTTGCTCAGACTTTTGCGATGGCAGGTATACCATTGTCGCTTGCGAAATCAGAATGGCGGCATTGTGTGTGGAAACGTACAGATTAATGGGTGGTTATATTATAAGAAGATCCACTTTCTCCGTCATAGAGTGACCGAAATCTGAGCCGCTCGTATTTTTTCACGTTTGCAGAGAAAGGCTTAACAAAACAAAGTTATTGGGTTGTCTTTTTTCACATTTTCTGGGATGGTAGATGCACAGGGGACCCAATTATAGCACTTAAACCCAGAAAAGGTTAGATTTTCCTGATATGTCCCTTTTAAATTATATTAATATTTATGCTTTTAGTAAAATAAATGTTTACAAAAACATTAGAACAACCTTACCACCAACTTGTGAATGGTTGTGTGTGTAAACTGTAGTTTCACAGTGATTCCTCTTTAGAAAATAAGCAGCTGTTTACAAAACCAACGATAGTACGTTCACCCTATGCTCTAATGTGGCATGCTGACATGTTCTTGTCTCATTCTAGGATATTTTCACAAACCCTGTTTTATGGCTAAGCCCAAACAGTGTAAAAAAAAGATTAAAAGGCACATCCAAAAAAATCTCCCTTCTAGCATTTAATGGGAAATTCTGACTAGTCTAAATGACATTTTAGATGTTTGCTGTGTGTATTTTGTTAAAGAGAGTAAACTGTAAAATGGTTCCTTCAGAATTCAAGTTTCTTTTCACAAGTCACAGTCAATGGCTAGATTTTCAAGTAGTCCCATGCATATTCAAGTACACTTCCCCTATTGGTACACACTTTAGACACTTTTACATTTGAAGAGTTCAGATGCAAAACCAGCTAAAAGCCATCTCGGTCAAAAATGAGATAATGATACTGAGTGAATGCTCCTGACACATAGCATACGTCCATAAAATACTTTTACTTTAAACTCACTAAATTCCAGCCTCAGCCCAATCAGAAGTGGCAGTACTTACATAGAAACCTATACAAAGTAGCCAGAGAGAAATGCTAATTTTAAAGAAATAGGTCAGATGAATTTAGAGGCTTTTGCATCTGAACTCTTCATTTGTTATTATCTTGTTATTTTGTTATTATCTATTATGCTAATGTTGATTAATATGAATCATTCTGAATAAAGCATGTCCCTGCTGTTTGCATAGCTGGTAATACCCAAAATCACCCAAATTAAATCCATTTATTTAAATGCAAACATATATGCATATCATTTTTGCTATTTTGTGGGGTTACTTTAGGGTCAGTTATGCCATTTTTAAATGATTAAATAATTATAACAATTATTATTATTATTATTATTATTATTATAAAAATGTACTGACCTTTAAGTGATCCCAGAAACTAACAAAAATATATGTTTGATCTACAATATGGTCTGCATTTTTTTTTTTTTTTTTTTTTTTTTTTTAAGCATTTGATTTGAGTGGGGGTTTTTTAGCATTACTCTTTCCAAGGTTATCAGTTGTGATTTCTGTGTACATATGCTAAATTGAAATTTTGGGAATTTGATAAATTATTATTAAATTTCTGCATGAACATGTTTGCAGTTTGTTCATCATGTTTCCAACTGTGAACACTAAGCAAACCAGTAGCAGTCTCTTCCACTGATGTAATTTCGATCCTTCTTCCTCCTTTAATCCCTTAAAATGACTGCAGGTTATGATTGTCGTGCATGAGTGTGTGTGTGTGTGTGTGTGTGTGTGTGTGTGATTTAGCCCCACAGTGCCTATGAGAGAGTCTTGCTGCGTTTTGAACCCTGAGTTATACCCCATTGTGTCAGTGTGTCACATTTAGCAAGATGGACGACCACAACACCATATTCATTCCCCCTCTATACATCCATCATCCTTTCTCTCTCCCGAGACCGACAGAAAGAAAAAGATATCCTTCTCAGCACTGTTTTTTGCTCTTTCCTTCAGGAAATCAAAAAGAAAGACCTTTCTCTGATTTTACAACCCCAAGCAAGAGCTGCTCAACTAACTGAACAAGCCAAGACTCGACTCAGCTGGAAACCTTTGAAAATAAGACTCAGAACTCAGAAATGAGGAACTCACATGAACAATGGGGAGCGAATAGTGTGATTCTGACACTTTTGAATTTCTGAGTGTATCACTACAGTGCAAATTCCAGCTGAGCTGGGTCATACCTGTTTATCTTTTGAGCTTTCGAAAAAAGGTATACCAGAATTTCAGAAATATGCTTGTCAACTATCATCTTGTCAACTATTTTTGTTATTTTAAATAAATGTGAAATAAAATGAAATATAAATAATAGATGAAAAGTGCTAAAATTATTAAAACTAAACTGAAGAAAAAAAATTATAAATTACAGCTAATATTTTATCTAAGAGGACATATATCATGGGGGCATTAAAATGCACTGCATAACAGAGCTGCTTTCAAATTTAGGCTGTGTAGCAACAGTCGTAAGTTTTTAACAGTAATATTGCTAATAAGAGCCACAGGAACAATTTTAAACCCATTACGCTTCAGATAAAATTTCAAATATCACTCGTTAATTATCACATTTGCAGATGTGACAGAAACATTCGTCAGAAGGAGGTGTCCTTCACTCTGCTATGAAGTGAACAGCAGCGATGTGAATTTAAAATCCTCTTTGTTGCTTAAGACGTTCTTTTTTTGTCTCTTTCATCTTATTCCTCTGCCTCTCTGTCACTCTCTCTGAATAAATTATTTGTTGCTAATGTATCTTGTGCATAATATGATGTCCTCAAGTTCAGTTTTTCTTTACTTATTTTTAAATGGTCATTTTTTTCTTTTCTTTTTTTTTATCAATTTGTATATTTATTAAAGAACTACAGTATGAGGGGAAATGTAAAGTAAAAAGAACAATTCAACAATTTCTTTTTTGGTGTATAAATGCTCATTATTAAATCTTTGATGAAGTTGGGTATTTTTTTTTTGCAAAAATATCTAAAATGTCAAACATGGCACATGATATGACAACTGGTGTTTAGTAAAATGACAGAATTCTATTGTGATGCATTTATATCCACTGTCAAGCATTTTGTTAGTACACAAAGTAATCAACTTGCTTTTGTTGTTTTTGTCCAGATATTTGCTAGATTCTAGATCGATAGATAGATTTGCATTTTAGTCACAAATAAACATTTCTGCCAGTTGAAAGTGACAGTTGAAAGTTAAAATGCCTTAGTATTTGACTTCACAGGACATTTATTAATGGATTGGAGTTGTGGGGATTGCTTGTGAATTATTGCGATGTTTCTATCAGCAGTTTGGACTCTCATTCTGATGGCACCCATTCACTGCAAAGGATCCACTGGCGAGCAAGTGATATAATGCTAAATTTCTCCAAATCTGTTCTGATGAAGAAACAAACTCATCTACATCTTGGATGGTCTGGGCTGAGTAAACTTTCAGCAAATTTTCATTTTTGGGTTTAAAACTATTAGTTAAACTATTCCTTTAATTACACAGAAAAGCTTAAAAAGCAACTTTTGAGGTTTCAAAATTTCGAAATTGATGATTTAGAACAAGTTAAGCAGTAAGATGTAACATGCAGATCAGAATGCCCTCACCAGTGTATCCAGACCACATGTGATAACCACTTAAAGCTTAGATTTATCATCACTAGAAGTAAAGAATTAATATTATTCTTCTGTTTTGTCATGTCTTTTTCGAGAAAAAAACGTCAGCTCGTTTTCACTACATTGAATGTATTTGATCAGCAGAAGCTACTTGTGCACTAACGCTAACATCAACATCAGCACTCAGCACACAAACACACGAGGTAATTTGTTCCTCAGCGGTCGGTGTGGCAGCGGTGAGCAAGTTTGAGATGTGAGTGGGAGTGTGTTTTCTCTCTCACCCAGCTGCCTGTTAATCTCTGATGCAGGATTTTAATGCAGTGAAGTTCACTTTGTGTATATGTGTAAGAGAGAAAGAAAACGAGCGAGTGGGTGACAGATAAACACATTCAAACTTTCCAGAAACTGTATATAGGTGAGAAGTATTTCGTTAAAACTTTCCAGAAAAGATATTAAGCCTGTTTCTCGCTACTCACCTTGCTCAAACTGTCGGCAAACAGTCTGTCCTAAAAAGAGAGGTTAGAGATGCTCAAAGAGGAACGTGGAAAACTGCACACCGTCTGAAGGATTAAACAGATTAAGGCTGAAAGCGACAACTTCCTGTCAGAAAGCTGTGAAATATAGAATACAGAAACTGATTAAGGTTTATTTGTTTGTTATAAGCTGTCACCAAGTTATATGCTTACCAAGGTCATTTATTTTTTCCAAAATACAGCAAAAAGCAGTTATATTGTAAAATATTATACAGTGCCTTGCAAAGTATTCATATCCTTTCGTTTTTTTTCACATTTTATGTTGCTGCCTTATGTTAACCTACTTTAAATCACTTTTTTCACACCAATCTATACTCCATAAACCATAGTGACAAAGCACAAACCAGGTTTGTAAAACTTTGCAAATGTATTAAAAATAAAACACTGAAATAATTACATTGCATAAGTATTCATACACTACCAGTCAAATGTTTTTAAAAAATAGGATTTTTTATGTTTTTTAAAGAATCTCTTCTGCTCACCAAACCCACATTTATTTGATCCAAAGCACAGCAAAAAAAACAATACAATTTTGAAATATTTTTACTATTTAAAATAACAGTTTTCTATTTGAATATATCTTAAAATGTAATTGAATCCTGTAATTTCAATGCTGAATTTTTAGCATCATTACTCCAGTCGCATGGTATTGTCATTCTGATATTCTGATTTTCTGCTAAAAAAACATTTATTATTATTATTATTATTATTATTATTATTATTTATAGTATTATATTGAAAACAGCTGAGTAGAATTTTTCAGGTTTGAAACACAGCATTTCTCAAATAGAAATCTTTTGTAACATTATAAATGTTTTTATCATCACTTTTGATCAATTTAAAGCATCCTTGCTAAATAAACTCCAAGCTTTTGAATGGTATAGTCTATAATGTTACAAAAGCTTTTTATTTCGGATAAATTATGATCTTTGGATCTTTCTATTCGTCAAAGAATCCTGAAAAAATTTACTCAACTGTTTTAAATGTTGATAATAATAATAATAATAATAATAATAATAATAACAATAATAATAAATGTTTCCTGAACAGCAAATCTGCATATTAGAATGATTTCTGAAGGATCGTGTGACGCTTAAGATTGAGTAATGATGTTGAAAATGTAGTTTTGATAACAGGAATAAATTACAGTTTAAAATATATTAAAATAGAAAGCAGTTATTTTAAATAGTAAAAATATTTCACAAAATATGACTGCTTTTGCTGTATTTTGGATCAAATAAATGCGGGCTGGGTGAGCAGAAGAGACTTCTTTAAAAAAAAAAAAAAAACATCAAAAATCTTGCTGTTCAAAAACTTTTGACTGGTAGTGTAATATTATTATATATTACAAACACGCACATACTTTTTTGTACTGAAATATGAATGTATAGGCAAGATTATATAATTGACAGCTAAATATTTTCATATTTATTCATATTGGAATGTACATGAATGATGTTAAGAATTAAAAGATTTATTGAGGAGATCTTTCTTAATAAAATGTTAAGTGATACCCATTCATTTGCACTGATCAGGCCTAACTCGGGCTTATGCTTAAGTCAAGACTACTCGCTGAGCCACGACTCAGATGACAAAACTAAATCTGACCATATCAGGACACTCATGACTTATGAATCTGAGATAAGGTTATGTCTCCTGTAGATCTAAGCGATAAGTATGTCCTAGCTTGCTGGACTATGATTAAAACATTTAGAGCAAGAGTCTAAAAGAGACTTCTGATGTAGCAGGTACCCAGGGAATATCAACAGGGAAATCTAATGTGTTCCCTCACTGAGGTTGGTTCTTTAGAGAAACGGAAGAAAGACTTTCCTAATCCGCCCTCTTGCACTCATATCCTACCATTGGAAAGTGTGATTCTATTGAATTGCCGCATTCAGATATTTCATGAAATTGTAAATGAAAAAACTCCCACAAGTCCCTGCGTAGGATTCTAGGTCTTCTTCAGCTCTGTCTTTTTGTTTGACAAGCCCATGTGACATACCGGCACATTCTTTGGAATCACACGTGTGTCCTATTTGCTTTAAAATTCTCTTAAAATGTCTGGATTTGCTCGGTTGCTCTGGGATATGCCTTTGCATTCTCAATGCACTTTTGACTTCACAAAGGGTTTTCTCCAAGCATTAGGAATGTTAGGCATTTGAATCTAATTTAAAGTTAGCTAACTGATCAGGGGCTTGGAAAATTAATGTGACAGGTCCTTGGCAAAAGCCTTCCAAGGCCCTGTACCTAGTCTCAGGAGTTGTCAGAATATGATTTTTTAGACAGTAATTGCCAACTCATCCACATTTGTTCCAAAAATGAGAAGTGAGCGTGAGTTATAACCCCTGTTAAAAATTCAGACAATCCGCTCATCCACAGCGCCTGACTGCTCAAATGATAAAACACACATTTAAAAAGTGTTTGGATTATGATTAGAATGCTTATGAACATTTCATGCCACATTTAACGTGAGGAATTTAGACATTTTTGGACATTTAAAAATATCTGAATGTTATTGCATTAGATACAAATTCTTATTAATGTTTAACCTAATGTAGTAAGACCGATTTATCTATGAGTAGATGGCGAAAAAAGAAACACATTTATTTGAAATAATAATTTGTAATTTTATATGCCTTTACTGTGTCTTATTTTTTAAATGTGAAGATGCAGCCTGATCTCACGGCAATTCGAACATATTTTACGAGGTGGCTAATTCATATGAATTCGTACAATCTCATTTGTATGTCCATACGATGTTAGTGGAAGTGTACGTATTTGCACAATACGTATGAATTTGTACGAATGACCTACACCTAACCCCGTCCCTAAACCTACCCGCCACTGAGTGAGGTCGTACGAATTAGTAACCTCGTAAAATATGTACGAATTGGTCGTAAGATAGCGATGGAATATACAAAAAAATGCTGAATTACATTAAGAAAATATAGGTTCTTAAACATATTTCAATAACAAATTTCAATAAATTGCATTTACCCTAATGTAGTAATGTTGATTTATCTATGAACAGATGATTTAAAAAGAAAAGCATTTATATGAATGTATGGTTTATTATTTTTAATGTGAATATAAAAAAATTCCCAAATTAAAATAAATTGCATAAAAAAAAAAAAAAAAAATGTAACATTAAATATTTACTGTTTATTTTGTTTTAATATACAAAAATATAGGTTCTTAAAATATCTAAATATAATATAATTAGATTCAAAACATAAAATCTATTATTATTATTATTATTATTATTATTATATATTTGTATTAACCTAATGTAGAAAGATTGATTTATCTATGAATAGATGATTAAAAAGAAAAGCATTTATATGAAATAGAAATCATTTGTAATATTACGTCTTTATGGTTTATTATTTTTAATATGAATATAAAAAAATGCCCAAATTAAAATAAATTGCATAAATTGCTAAATAAAAAAAATCATTGTATTACATACTAAAAATAAAATCTATTATTATTATTATTATTATTATTATTATTATTAATGTTTAATGTAGTAACATTAATTTGTCTATGAATAGATGATTAAAAAGAAAAGCAATTATTTGAAAAACAAATAATTTGTAATATTAAATCTTTACTGTTTATTTTGTTTTAATATACAAAAAGATCTGTTCTTAAAAATATCTAAATATAATATAATTAGATTCAAAACATAAAATCTATTATTATTATTATTAATATTATTATTATTATTGTTGTTGTTGTTGTTGTTGTTGTTGTTGTTATTATTATTCATGTTTAACCTAATGTAGAAAGATCGATTTATCTATGAATAGATGTTAAAAAGAAAAGCATTTATCTGAAATAGAAATAATATTATTGTAATATTATGTCTGTATGGTTTATTATTTTTTAATGTGAATATACAAAAAAAAATTGCCCAAAATAAAATAAATGGCATAAATTAAAAAAAAAAAAAAAAAAAAAAAGTATTATATACTAACTATAAAATCTATTATTATTAGTAGTAGTATTATCATTATTGTTGTTGTTGTTGTTATTATTATTATTATTATTATTATTATTATTATTATTGTTTAACCTAATTTAGTCTGATTTATCACCTATAATATACAAAAATATTTTTGACTTTCAATATATATGTGTATTATATATTTATTTTTAAACAGTGCCAAAATTAGAACAATACATCAGGCTGATACGTCTTGACATTTTGTTATAATACAAATGACTTTCACATTGAAAAATTCATAACAAAGGTGCTCCAAATGCAATCTGGGAAGGCAGTTCTCTTCATCATGATGTTCTGAGTGAGATTTGTTCATATTTTTCCTTCTTTATCTCTGAAGTTAAAATGAGGGCAAAAACAGATTAAAACATGTAAGGAACATACATGTTTGCTGCACTCACAAGTTCAAAACCTATTAAAAGAATATGGAAATAAACAAAAGTTTACATATTTAGCACTGCGATTAGCGATTACGTAAACATCTTCCAAAATTTACGTTTAGAAGCCCATTTATAGATTATGTGAAGCAGATCTTTCAGCCTTCCTCTAAGATGCTCAAAACCCTGCCGGATTAACGTCTTTTTCAAGCCGCAGCTGACTCATACACTTTAAATTATGAGCGCTACAGAAAGATCTACATACCGAGAGCCGCTTGCAAATCGCACAACTGAGGAGCAACTGACAAACATAAGCTCCCAGCTTTCCACTTGGAGGGTTTAGCTTTTACTTTTGATAAGTTGGAGTGCATTTGTCCTGAAGAGATCTCTTCACGTTCACTGATTCCGCTCTCGGGGATCAGCAGTTCTGGCACATCTGATGAAAGCAGCATCAATTAAAAAAAAAAAAAAAAAAAAAAAAAAGCATTATTTCTTCAAATTAAGTTCTGCAGCATAAAAATGGAGTGAATTAAATCAATAAAGGTTTATTTGCTTCTGACCCGAAACCTGCTGCTACAGTACAAAAGGATTTTAAATGATGTCAAATTGTGGTTTTCAGAAGAGAGTTAAAATGTTCTGTAAAAGCTCTTTGATTTGGTTACGCCGCGTTCGCTTTTGTGTGAAGTGGGGCGCTTCGTAAGATCATGCCGCGGTGCATTTTGTCTCCGCACCAAAAACTAAAAACAGGGAATGAAATCAGAGCTCTTCAGAGCTCATCACATTTGCAGCGGCCTTGATATCTTTACTCGTCCTGCTCCATCTCTCTCTCTCAGCCCAACATATTGTCTCCTTTCTGACCTCAGCAGGAGATGAAAAGGATGATGATGATCATAATGGCATCATTAACGCCTTATGCTCCTTTCAACGACCAATGTTCTGTCCCAAAATCTGATAAAAATTCACCCCGCTGAGTGTCAAACACCTTTTGTATGGGTTATTTCACAACGGAAGAGGATTACAAAACCATAACCTTTAAAAGCCCAACAGAGCCTATTTGGATGATAGATCAGAGTTATTATTATGGTCTGAAGACGATGATAACCTGGAAACTAATCCCTGGAGGGGTAATAAACAAACCACGTTGATAGTCATGTCTTATAGCTGCTGTTCTGAACCCAGTTTTGTGGCTTCTTGTGAAATGACAGATGTTATGTCAGGATGGAAGATGCTGCTCCAAGGTCAGGTAAAACGAGAGGGTGTTATCGGTATTTTCAGATGCGGACGGAGCCGACAATTCACATCATTAAGGGAAGACAGCTTATCAGAACTCATGTTGCTCAGTAAAATCTATGTTTTAATTGCAATGTGGAGCAGGCATAAGAGAAATCATAATTGTAGCCTCAGGCATTCAGAATGTGAGTTCTGTGTACTCTTATCAATGCGCACTGGGTTCTACAGCTGTTTTCAGACATTCTTAGGTCTTGCAGAGAGCAGTGAAGGTCTGAAATAATCAAAACACAGCACACATGAAGAAAAACACATCAGCCAACACATTATAAATTATTAACTGTTTGGATGTAACAAAAAACAAAATTAAAGATGCACTCAGTCATTGCAGGTTTTTTCTTCACTATAAAGGACCAAATAATAATAATAATAATAATAATAATAAAACACAGGAATAAAACGGAATGGAATAAAATGGAATAAAACACAGAAAGTGAGGTCGGAGTAGGATGTGCACCACCATTTTCAAATCATGTGACCAGCCGGCAGTCATGTCCTATATTTGACCAAAGAACCGTATCTTTTCTATAATAATGTGCTTTTACGGTTCTCATAGTGGTTTATAAACTAAATCTAAACAAAACAAACAAATAATTCTTAATGAGTTCAGCAATAAACTTACACTAATACAAATAGGTTCTGTATAAACTACGCATTAACCTTAAATGAAAATTCTGTCATTAATTACTCACCCTCATTTCATTCCAAACGCGTAAGACCTTCATTTATCTTTAGAACACAAATTAAGATATTTTGATGAAATCTGAGAGCTTTCTGGCTCTGCATAGACAGCAACACAACTACCACGTTCAAGGCCTAGAAAGGTAGTAAGGACATTGTTAAAATAGTCCATGTGACATCAGTGGTTCAATCTTAACTTGATGAAGCTTCGAGAACACATCAGTTTCTTCTCTTCCGTGTCAGTCTTCGTCGCACGTTCACAAGAGTACCACGATGCATGCATGTGGTGTTGTTGACACAGGAGCAGAATTCTGATGTAGAACTGTCACATGATGTGGTCTACAAAAACACACAAAGAACACAAAGAGGTTCAGGTGGAGGACAGATACCCGGGAGGAGGACAAAGAACAGAGTCCAAGGTGGAGACGGCAGAGGGAGGAGCCAAGGAGAACACAGGAGGGACTTGGAGCAGAAGGAGCCAGGCAGGACCCGGGCCCCACCTATGATGGTGAACCACGGTGGAGCCAACAGAAGAAGGAGCCATGATGGAGGAAGGGCTGACCATCAGCGGCGTAGCAGCTCCGTAGACGGAGAGCCGATGAGCCAGGGTGATGCAGAGGATCCGAAGGGCCGTGGTGGAGCAGATGGCTCCGGCGACCGAGGCGGAGGCGGGGAACCAGAAGGCCGCGGTGGAGCCGGAGCGACAGAGGACCAAGGTGGAGCCAGAGGGAAGGAGGAGCCTGACAGAGCTGGAGGGATTGAGGGGCGAGGCACAGCCGGAGGAGTCCCGAGGCGGCGGATGGTCAACGACTGACAAAGGCAGAGCTGGAGCGACGAGGGAGCCTGGCAAAACTGGTAGACTGATGGGCCATGGTGGAGAGGAGGGAGCTCGGAGCCATGGTGCAGCCGCTGGGTCGACGGGCCGAGGCGGAGTCCAGGACTCGGCGACAAGAGATCCTTCAGCCACGATGCCGTTGGATCCACGGTGATCTTTAGGATGCTTAGAATAGTGTGCACTGCCCATACACACCACAAGGCCACTTCTAGCACCGTGAGCCCCCGCAACAGGAGAACGACCTCTGTTTTTATTATCATGCTGGCATATAATTCTGGGCAGACAGATATATCCAAATAGACAGACAGTTCAACATAGACAGACAGTTCAAATACGACCTCTGTGGTCGTAACGGGACTGACAGAAGATAATGGCAGGAGAAGACAAGGCATATCCTCATATAAATCAAAACTGTCCTCTGATTCAGCGATAGCTCACCCTCAGTGGTGGTGCAAACTGACAAAAATGAAAAACAAAACGCAGGTTCTACATCAAAATCTCAGCTCCTGCATCCACAGCACCACATGTATGCGTCGTGGTACTCTTTTGAACGTGTGGCGAAGACTGACACGGAAGAGAAGAAATAGTTAAATGAAGTTGTTATTTTTGTTTTCTTTGCCCACAAAAAATATTCTCGTAGCTTCATAACATTACGGTTGAACCACTAATATCACATGGACTATTTTAACAATGTCCTTACTACCTATCTGGGCCTTGAACGTGGTAGTTACATTGCTGACTGTGCAGGGTCAGAAAGCTCTTGAATTTCATTAAAAATATCTTACTGTAATTTGTGTTCCGTAGGTGAATGAAGATTTTAAGGGTTTGAAACGACATGGGGGTAAGTAATTAATGACAGAATTTTCATTTTTGGGTGAACTATCAAAACAACAAATATAAAACAACAGCAACAAAGCTTTAATTTAGTCTTTGTTTAGTGTAGTTTTAGTTCATTCAAACAACTCACTTATTTGCTGAGCCAGAAGGGGACATGTTAGAACACTCAAACAAACAATGTTTTGAATAATGCCTTTCATTCCAGCCTGTTCCTCGCATAAGACGACTTCAGAAGACTGAAATATAATGCAACGTTGTTTGGACCACTTTAATTGCACTTCCACTGTGCCTTTGTATCCTTTTTGAAGTTTGAAAGCTCTGGTCCTCATTCACTGTAATTGCATGGAAAAGTTTGACCAGTGCATTATTCTAAATAAAAAGGAATACAAAGAAAGTCATACAAGTTGAGTAAATGATGACAGAAATTTCATATTTGGGTCAGCTTTTCTTTTAATACACACTCACACAGTTGATTAAATATCTACAGTTCTTCTGAGGAAACAGTGATGACTGGAGAATCCTTCAGGAAGCGTGTCTCAAGACATCTAAACAGTCCAAAAGTAATAGCATGCTGTCTTATCAGCTGTGAAGATTCTCTACAGCTATCAAGCTAGGAAGTTTTTAAAGTCTTCTTCACATCCTCAAGTGAGTGGCTGTCTTTTACAAAGCCACCTGCAGTGAGAAATTCTCTCATTCAGGTAATTAACTCTCTGAGGGGGGAAAAAGGTGAAGGGACTACTAGATACGATTCCCTCCAGCTCGCTCATGTCCTGGAATATAATAACGGAATAATAACGGCTCAAAGTGAGTACGATGGCTACGGTCTCTTATCTCCACAGGTATGTTCTTCAAAACAGCATAGACCGTCATCATTAGCTAAGGGGCTGTCTTCATCATCCTGTGATGAGTTTCAATGAGAGGCGACACTGCTGGAAATTTATAGTACGGGCCAATGGTGAAAGGTAATGCGAAAGGACAGATAAATTGAACGAGAGAGGGGGATGGAGCGATGGATGATGGGCTAGCTAGGACAAAAGAGACAAATGGGAATCTGTGAGGCCGGCAATAAATCAACATGCACCTAAGCCGCAAATAAATCAGAAAAGTAAAGGCAACACGGCCCAACGGTTTCATTCCTACAGCTGGAGTGTGGTCGAAGGCACAGCAGGGGAAAGATCAGAAAAGATCTTCCTGTTTCAGACACTCCCAGGAATCTCATGAATAAATGGCTGGCTATTAATCCATTTAAATATGCTGCTTTGCATGCATACATTCTAATCATTACTATGCAAATGAGGCAGATGAGTGCGAATAGCAAATAACACGAATGGCGAAAAGAATGAGGGCAGGAAGAGAAAATAAAGCACGGGAGAAGAGAAACTATCTTGTCCGCTCCGTATGGAACGAACATTCCCTTTCCGTTCCCAGCTATCTGATCTCCTTATATGCTCAGTCAGGCCTCAAGGAAACAGTGTCATTGTATCAGGAAACTGAATTTAATTTAAACTCCATGGAGGGGGCTGATAAGAACGTGATGTGTCATTGTGATTACACTTCCCCTTATCTATATTTGCCAACAGACTTATTTAGTGTCGGGAATAAGCGGCACCTCATAGACACCTAATGTCCCGAAGTAGACACGGACACAACTGTATTTCCCCGCGTTTACGGCGGCGGGCGCGGGAGCTGAATTTTAAATGCCGTAAGATGGATGTCCTGTTATAGCAGGATTAGACTGCACACTCCTTGTTTTATTGCAGCCTCTTCTTTTTGTAATATCCGTGTAATGGCTTTTTCAAACTGCAGGGCCCCGATTTCAGCCATCGCTATTTTCTCATCTCGATTTGGTTCGGCTCCTGCAGCTCAGCTCCTTCTTTCCATTCAATTCCATCCAATCTCAGTGTAATAAAATTCCTGCGTGGTGCCGGTGAGACTTTAGGCACGGACTACGTTGTTTATTGTCTGTGTTCACTTAAGATGTAAAACATACGCATAGCCTTCTTACAGGATATTAAAGACTGAGAAGATACTCACAAAATTGAATGCAGTTGTTTTTTAATGCATGATTTCAGAGCATTATGGAGTCTGTTTTCACAATGATGCATATGAAGCGAAATGGAGGATGACACAATTATATCTACTACATATGAATGCCTAAGGGCCATTTTAGTTCCTATGAGGTTACACTTTCATAGCTGAAGAAAATTCATAGCTCTTCATACTTTAGCAACCAACCAAACCCCCCTAACAACTATATAGTGACCACCTAGCAACAGGCTATCAACCACCCATAATACCCTGTATAGCAACTGTATAGCTATACTCCTGCTTGTCTGGTCTTAGCTGGTTTAAGCTGGTTTTAGCTGGTCTCCCAGCCTGGCCGAGCTGGTGTTTAGCTGGTCTTAGCCGGTTTAAGCTGGAAGTAGCTGGTTTTTATCTCATCTCCCAACTTGGCCAAGCTGGTGTTAAGTTGGAAGTAGCTGGTTTTAGCTGGTCTCACAGCCCGGCCAAGCTGGTGATTAACTGGTTTTAGCTTGAAGTAGCTGGTTTTAACTCGTCTCCCAGCCTGGCAAAGTTGGTGTTTAGTTGGTCTTAGCTGGAAGCAGCTGGTTTTAGCTGGTCTCCAAGCCTGACCAAGTAGGTGTTTAGCTGGTCTTAGCTGGTTTAAGCTGTAAGTAGCTGGTTTTAGCTCGTCTCCCAACCTGATCAAGCTGGTGCTAAACTGAAATAGCTGGTTTTAGCTGGTCTCCCAGTCTGGCCACGCTGGTGTTAGCGGGTTTAAGCTGGAAGTAGCTGGTTTTAGCTTCTCTCCCAGCCTGGCCGAGCTGGTGTTTAGCTGGTCTTAGCTGGTTTAAGCTGGTTTTAGCTGGACTCCCAGTCTGGCCACGCTGGTGTTTAGCTGGTTTTAACTGGTTTAAGTTGGAAGTAGCTGATTCTAGCTTCTCTCCCAACCTGGCCAAGCTGGTGTTTAGCTGGTCTCCTAGCCTGGCTAAGCTGGTCAAGCATGTCTCTCTGCCTGGACAAGCTGGTGCTTAGCTGGTCTTAGCTGGTTTAAGCTGGAAGTAGCTGGTTTTAGCTCATCTCCTACCCTGACCAAGCTGGTTTTAAGATGAAATAGCTGGTTTTAGCTGGTCTCTCAGCCTGGCCAAGCTGGTGTTTAGCTGGTCTTAGCTGGTTTAAGCTGGTTTTAGCTGGACTCCCAGTCTGGCCACGCTGGTGTTTAGCTGGTGTTAGCGGGTTTAAGCTGGAAGTAGCTGGTTTTAGCTTCTCTCTCAGCCTGGCCAAGCTGGTGTTTAGCTGGTGTTAGCGGGTTTAAGCTGGTTTTAGCTGGACTCCCAGTCTGGCCACGCTGGTGTTTAGCTGGTGTTAGCGGGTTTAAGCTGGAAGTAGCTGGTTTTAGTTTCTCTCCCAGCCTGGCCAAGCTGGTGTTTAGCTGGTCTCCTAGCCTGGCTAAGCTGGTCAAGCATGTCTCTCTGCCTGGACAAGCTGGTATTTAGCTGGCCTTAGCTGGTTTAAGCTGGTTTAAGCTGGAAGTAACTGGTTTTAGCTGGTCTCCCAGTCTGGCCAAGCTGGTGCTTAGCTGGTCTTAGCTGGTTTAAGCTGGAAGTAGCTGGTTTTAGCTCATCTCCTACTCTGACCAAGCTGGTTTTAAGATGAAATAGCTGGTTTTAGGTGGTCTCCCAGCCTGGCCAAGCTGGTGTTTAGCTGGTCTTAGCTGGTTTAAGCTGGAAGTAGATGGTTTTAGCTTCTGGTTAAGCCAGTGTTTAGCTGCACTGTAAAATCTAGTTGACCGCAATATAAAAAAAAAAAAAAAAAAAAAAAAAAAAAAACATGCAAAATGGTTGCCTTAAGCAACCTTACCTAGTAAAAAATACTTATTTTTAACAACAAATTCATTTCAAGTTAAATATACTAGGAGTATATTCTAAACAGCTCGTTTAAGTTAAGCTAATTAAAAAAACATTTACTGCAATTTGGATTTACTTGTTTTAACCATGCAAACCGATTGCCTTAACCAAGTAAATACTACTCCTGTAAATTAGCTTAGGTGCTTCAATCATCCATTTAGCAATAGTTACATTAGCATAACAAAACGAATGGTTTTCTGAGTAACAAAGGCATAGCACACAAATCAGATTTAACTAAAACCAACAAAAGGTTGTACATCAATTATAGTCAAAAGTGTTAGTTAAAATATTTGATAGGCTTTACAGTGTGGTTTTAGCTGGCTGGTCAAATAAGTAAGCAAAATTCATCTAAAACCAGCTTGCAAAACAGCTATAAAAAGAATGGAAGACTCAATCAATATCTATCTCTTTCAAACAATTTCAAACAAGATTTTACAACTACTTTTACATTGTGCATCGACTTTGCAACAGATCTACATTTTGTTGCATCAGACAAACACATGTTGTTGACATTAAAGGAACATTTGAACCAAAAATTAAAATACTGTCATAATTTACTTTATGCTAATCCAAACTCATATTGCTGTTATTTTTTAAGTGGAGCAGCAAAAAAGATTTTGAAGAATCTCTTTGTAGCTACTTTACATAGCAGTCCTTAGTGACCACATCTGTCAAGCTTCAAAACTCCAGTATAAATGCAGCTTGTATAACTTGTGCATTACGTATTCTGATGTCATATGACAGCTTTGTATGATCAAGCTAAGTTAGACGTCAATCAAACCTGAAACAATATGTCTAACGGCACCATATCTCATTTTTATATTGTTCAATCCACAGAAAGCTATGACTTCAGAGGACACTGAAATTATAGAAACCCATTTATATGAACTATTTATTATGAATTACTCCTTTAGTGTAGATAGTTCAACCCATATAATTTGGTCTTGGAAAATTCGGATGATAACAGTCTGAGCTAATAACAAAAAAATGATTGCAGAGTTTGGTATCTTGTCAAATTTAAGCACAGTTTATGAAATAGTTAGGGTCACAGTGGATACTGTAAGATTACCGGGGGCCCTTTTCTCAGGAGAAAATCTGATAAGCAGGAGACCCAAGTAAAAAAATCTCCAATGGACCTCCATTTAATCTAATTTCTGTCTAGGAGAAACAATTGATATTTTAAAGAGATATAACTGGCGATTGTTCTTGAGTGTGTGTGTGTGAAGGAGAGTGAATGATGGAGGTGATACTGTATGTTCTGCCACTCTCTGTAAGGAGCTTAGAGCCTTTACCAGCTGAGATTTTTTTCAATTTCGAGAGCTTACTGAACCAATGAGGTCACAGTGATGACATGACTCGGGTTGTGACACATTAAACGTCGTCTTTCTTACTCACTGACACTACCTTCAACAAAATCCCTTCCATTTTATTGCCAATAATTCACAGTCCACTGTAGTTTAAAGGGATAACTCACCCAAAAATAACACTACAAAAAGTATTTGGGCACATTTTACACTTAATATCTGAATTTCTGTGCATGAATTACAAAATATCAACCCAAAGTACATCTGCAAACATATTATGCTAGAACTTTTTCACTTTTGTTGAATGGAAAGATGTTAAAGGTTCTTCATGAAGCCATTAATGCCAGTAAAGAAGCTTTATTTTTAAGAGTATACTTCACATTTCTGAGCCACTCTTTAAATTAGTTTTAACCAAGTGATATCAAGGTCATAAAGTTCACACAACAAAATACCTCTGGTGTAGGTTATGATGTTCACAATAAACATGTTTGACAACCAGAAAGTCTACAAAACATTTGGTTTTTGCTAGTTTTTCAATGGTTTTTCAAAAACTAAAAATTAATTTTGAAAACTATGAAATTAATTTATATTTGAGGTCATTTTAATGCTTTAATGCAGAGTAGAATGAGCAACTTTATAAAACTGCCCAGCTGAATACCAGGGTTGTATGTGATATGAACATAATTTTTGAACAAAAGATATGGCTTTTTCAACATATAGTAGTGTGATTGGAAATAATATAATCACGTATTAGAAAATTAAGCATCGGGGGTTTATATATACTTAACGGACATGAGATGTACCCACAATTATAGAATGACCCCTATACTTTATACTTGCATGGTGATTTTGATTCTTTTTAGGTTCTGAACTGTAAGATGTAACTCAGACGTTCTGCAAAACTTGGTGCTTGGTTGAGAAAAAAAATACATATTTGGAGCACAGAAATGAGGGTGAGTAAATTGACAGAATTTTTAAGTGTCCCTTAATGTATAGTGGAGTAAAACAAACCTCAGCGCTTACAGCATTCACTCATATTCCACAGACTGATCTCTGGTCTCAGATAAAATCTGTCCCATATCCAGTCACACAACACAGGCTTCAGATCTCAGAGGTAACACAACGTGAATCACACAAACCCCATGTGTACACTGCTCTGTAGGTTCACACGGCTCTTGTGTACAGCAGCCGAGCTTTACCCACACACCTGCAAACATCCCAGAGATAAAAGGAGGGAAGGAAGCGGCCTGACAAAAGAGAGAAAGAGAAAGGATAAATGAAAGCTGCTTCGCTTTCAACCTGAGAAAAGCTGCTAAAAATGATTTGGATGGTTTGAAAAAAGCCTAGTTGCCCATGTTAGATAAATACAGCATGTTCCATGGGTGGCCTTCAGATAACTGGGAATCTTTCATGTGTGTTTACAGTAGATGTTACAAATTTAGCCCTGCCAAACAGATACTACAGCTTTATGAGAAGGGACTCAAAGTGAGTGTTGAGGTCACTCGGGACATGAAAGCTCAAAAAAAAGCTATTTATTGAAGTCCCCTGTGGTTTAGAATACAGAAAAAAGCATTGCAGTGTTGAAGAGTAACTAACTTTGGTGACGCAATACTGCATAGGCCGTTGGGTAGTAGTCTGCTGAGGAACTTGCATCACATGAGGGCTTCACAAAATAGCCCTAAATGGGACACCTATCTAAAATGTCTGATTCTTTGGAGTGAATCATTTGTCCCAAACAGTCCTTTTTCTTGGTTGTCTGGACAGGGTCTTAATGAAAAGTCTATAATATACTTTGGTTAAAAATTCTCAATGGCTGTGTAAAACAACACCCTTTTTACCTTGCCAAAATCAGCTCTGCAAAAATCACCCTGTTCTGGTTGAGGCTGCTTTAAATGCAAATGAGCTGCTCTGCTCGCCCCGCCCCTCTCTTCTCGCTGTGGAGTGACGAGCCTGTTTACTTTAGCCAAAACTTGCTAACTAGCACGTTATTAGGAAAGGTGGTTGCAGAGATTTATAAAAAAACCCTTATACTCACGTCTGCTGTAGGTGAAGCTGGATCACGAATGATTTGCACGAACATAGACACATTTATGTAGATCGGGAGGCGCATTCCCTTAACAAACAAACGTAATCCACTGCATCTTCAGCGGCTCAGATGTCGGAAGTAAATGACGACCAGCTATAGTCATTATTTATACCCAGAAACAACAACACCTCAGCTGCTCAATTGGAGTAATTGTTGTCTAACTTACATCCCTGCTCCAGCATCGAAACAATGGAGGTTGGACTGTGACAGCTGATCTGAGGTAAGACACTCATGTCAATCAACTAACGTGGGAGTGGCCTTTGTCGGTGTGACACCACACTGCATGGATTTCTATCATTATAGGGTAGATGTGTACATACGCTGCCAACACATATTAATGTTCAAACTACATTAAAAAGTGAACTCTGCATCCAATGACCCCTTTAATGTTTTAAAATACATTGTTTTGCACAAAATCTGCATATTAGAATGTTAAGCCATATTCTAAGATAAAGCAAAAAAAAAATTTAAAAACTGAATAACTGAAAAACTGAATACTGACCTAAATTTTGCCATATTATATGTGAAATGTTAACTGTAGTACTCTTTGCAGTTTATAAAGCAAATACTATGAATCAAAAGGCTAGTGGATTCATTAATCACTGCAAACTGTCCAACACTTTCTATAAAGTATCATCATGTCTGAAACATCAAGGGAATTATACATACAGCAGCTGAAAGAAAGGGCTGCATTGCATCTGACCAAGACATTTTAATAGGCATGTGGGCTAGTAAGTAAATTATACAAGTGGATTTCGCACATCATCAGTGTTGAACAAATCTCCAGAATTTAATTCAGTTCATATTCTCACTGAAGCATGTATTTATTTCATGCCTGCTGGCTGTGTTATTTCCTGTGCTGTATGTGATTTGTGTAGCTGCTGAAATGTGATCAGAAGAGCTCTTGGAAAGCCCTTCATAATAAGAGGCGTCCCGGGATGTTCCTCGCCACAGTGAAGGATCATCTCTGGCCCTCTTCACACACAGCGTCCCCGGAACAATCCACACTCTTGGGTATTAATCAGCTGCTCCTCTCCTAGGTACAGCACAATCTCAAATACCTCCAGCATCCACTCATCATAATGAAAAGAAGGGGGAACAAAAGAAAGTACAAAGAGAAAGAAAGGGGACAGTCAATTCCATACTCTGTGTGGGTCTTACTCGAAATCTAATTTTGCCTTACAGAGTTATACATGAATGAATAATATAATGAAGATTAAAGTGCTATCTATCTATCTGGATAGCACACGGATTCTTCATATTGAAAGCATCTGCTGTGTACAAACTCATAGACGTCTTTAAGATGTCAGTTTTACATACATTCTAAATCATGTCTTAAAAACATTTTCTAGATAGACCTATTGCAGATGAGTAAACTCAAAAAAAAAAAACATCTTGCAGATGTAAATGCAGACGTCAAACGTCTCAGTGATGTATGTGTACATAGCCCCTTTCACACTGCACATTGATTCTGGAAAATTGCCAGAGTGCCTTCTGTGTGAACGCAAACACATTCTTGGATTGATCCCGGGTTGGGAAACTAGTAACATTGTCGGATAAGCCCTGGAAAGAGCGCTGTGTGAATAAAAGTCAGAACCAATGCTGTAAAAGGCTGTGTCGTAGTGATGACGCACGTTATCGTGCCCATTGGCAGTTTTAGACCACAGTAACTGGAGGGGCCAGGCAGGGGCCACTTATGTTTTTAGAGGGCACACTTTTAAAATTAATCTTGACCTACTTTGAGTATTATTCATTCAGTCACTTTTCACCATGTCATGTATCACTGCAATTTATAAAAGTTAGCTATAACAGTTTAAACTCAAATGAATGTTTCATCACGTTTAAATTATTATAAATACGAATTAAAACCAGTGTTGGGAATGTCACTTTTAAAAAAAGCAATTAGTTAGAGTTACTAGTTACTTCACACAAATAATAACCAAGTTAGTAACTGAGTTACATCCTTATAAAAGTAACTAATAACCAGGGAAAGTAACTATTGTGTTTTTGTTTGTTTGTTTGTTTTTTAATGTTCAAATATGTCAAATAACTTAAATGCCCCCAATGTTAAATATGTTAAATGAATACAATTTAAATTCAGTGAATTAGATTTTAAAATTAAATATCTGATACACTATTAAATATACATATATCAAAATATCTTTATGGAACATGATCTTTACTTGATATTCTAATGAATTTTGGCATAAAAGAAAAATCTATAATTTTGACCCATACAATGTAGGCTATTGCTACAAATATACCCATGCTACTTAAGATTGGTTTTGTGATCCAGGGTAACATAAAGCTTGATGGCACAGGTTTTAGCATTTAGCATCAGTCAGTCAAGCATTATAATATGACATTATGATACTTTAGCTTTAAACTTTAGCAATTAGAGCCTTAGTAATTAGAATAACCATGTATGGATGCATATTTGTCATGTTGAGTGAACTTACGATGGTGTGCGTAAGATATTGTTTGTAATTTAGTGTTTCTACAAAACAACTAAAACTAAAAATGATACTGATAAGATAACAAAACTACTATGAATTCTAGTACTAATAACAATATAAAATGCACTAAGAATGAATGAGCTGCTGGGTTCATGAATATTAATCACGTTGTCTGTGTTCGCTCGAACTTATTTGCTGAAATCAGAAGAGGGATGATAATAGGTGAGCGCCAGCCAGTGAGATTGCCACTTGCGCATTAGTTCTGTCTATTACCGGAGAAACCGGCTGTTCTAAAAGAACTCAAAGATTTCCAAAAGAACAGAAAAATACAGCAAAGAATATTATGTACATGGTGCACGTAAATTCTGCAAGGTATATTAGACTCTCTCGCTCTGTATCTTTCTTTGCGTGTGTGTGAGACAAAGCAACGGCTAGTCGTGTGCCTTCACTTTAGAGTTTATGGTTCATCAATGACAGGTACGCTGCGCATCCATTCAGATGAGCTGAAAGATAAAATTATAATAAATTATAGTAACGCCACATTTTATTCTCAGTAACGGTAACAGCGTTGTAACAGGGGAAACAGTAATTTGTTTGATTACTCGTTACTAAAAAAATAATGCCATTTATTTATAATGCCGTTATTCCCATCACTAATTATAACACTTTCATTGTACAGAGAGAGCAAAGAACATTTTCACTGACTTCAGTCTAGTCAGATTTTAAGTAATCTCAAAGGCTCCAATTAAAATCACTGAAAAAGTTTAACATTGTGAAAAGAATATTACTTACATCATATGAACTTTGTTGTTTCTGAGAGCAGAACAAAACACCACCGTTTCAGGAATGACTCATCTGAACACCTCTGATTGGTCAAGCACAACAGAATCATGTATGATTGTTTATAATGCACACAGCTGCCAGATTTGAATAGCTGGTGATGTTTTACTTTTTTTAATTACTGCCACTCACAGGACAAACTGTGCATTGCACCCAAAATAGTTTGGCGTGATGCAAATCCGAATTTAGAACTGCTAAATTTGAACTTCCAAAGTTTAAATGCGGCTTTAAACAATCCCAAATACGGTTGTAAACAATCCCAGCCGAGGAGGAAGGGTCTAGTGAAATGATCGGTTATTTTCATTAAAAAAAAAGAAAAATTTAAATACTTTAAAAAGGCTCATCTTATCTTGCTCTCCCTTAACTCTGAGTATTCTGGTGCAAGACAGTTAGGGTATGTCAAAAATCTCCAACCGTATTTTCTCCCTCAACTTCAAAAATCATTTTAAAATCATCCTACATCACTGCAGAGGTTCCGACCCAGTCTTTGCAACATGCAAAGACGATCAAACACCCTCAACAAAAAAGGTAAAACAGCGTTATAAGATGATTTTAAAGTTGAGGGAGAACATGAGATAGGAATTTTTTGACATACCCAAACTGTCATGAACCCAAAAAAACAGTCCAGGCAGAGTTAGAAACTGCATTTTGGAAGTTCATGAACATCTTGGATGACAAGGGATGAGAACATTATCTGTCAAGTGGACTCCTTTAAGCGTTTTCTTTCTAACTTTCTATGAGAGGAAAAGGCTAACGTGCAATTTAGTGTGTTGCTTTCATATTCTGTACTTAGTATACATTTTTAATAAACTGTATACCCAAATATGGTCTTTTAATATCACTGTCTTCATCCATTAAGCCACATTAAGTGTTTTTTTTTTCACATTAAATGTTTTAGAGCATCCCAAATGAACCAAAATCAAAGATTCTGGGACAAACCACAGGACACGTTATCCATGTATTTTCCGGAATCCCTGTGTGAAAGAGGCTCATATCTATCTATCTATCTATCTCTGTGACATTTTTAGATATAACACTTATGTTCAGTAATTTAGATAGATAGATAGATAGATAGACAGATACATAGTGAAGTGCTATCTGCCTATAAATATATCTGTATCTTTTACAAATATCTAATTTGGTCAAACATTTGAAATAAGCACGTTGAAAACTGATCTCTGTATTAATTTCCCCTATGTTTGAGTAATAGAGCATATGACATTTTAATGTTTTAATGAAGTCTCGTACATGAATCACCACCATTACAGGCCGCCCTTCCTTGACTAATATAGGTCACTAATTAAATTTTATCCCTTTAGTTCAGAGCAAATGAAAATGCTCTTTTAATGGAGCCCATTATTTTACTACAAGATATGCTGATATGCATGACCATATCACATTTTTTTCTTTTTTCAACCTTTGTTTCATTTGAAAATGGATTCATATGATGATGGGTTTGATCGCACATTAAAGGGCAGCTCTTTAGTAAGAAAAGCCCATAGATAATGAGAAGTGCATTTCATTGTCTTTCTCTCGAAAGTAATAATCTAGACATGACACTATTCACAAGAGATCTGACAGCCATTCAGAATGACATCATGCATTATGTTACCCACAGTTCCTTATGTTGTGATGGCACAGAATACAATATACAGCTATTAAAAATGATGGAGCAATGTGTCTGTCTGCATTTCAATTGCTGAGTTAATCTTGTGACATAGCCTTCTTTGCAAGAAAAAGCAATGTAATTTAAAGACAATTTGCATTTATTACTTTAAATGAAGACAGGAAAGCAAACAAACATAGTCATCTGAAAAAAAAAAAAAAATTTGGCTTGGTGAAATGGATGTGAACTTTGCAAATGCTTGCTTAGAGGCAATATACATTTACACCACCAGATGTACAGCATGCCTATTAGCTACCTAAGATAAAACATATACAATCCCACAATCCCCCAGTTTTCCTGCAGAATTTCCACGTTAATTAGAGAAATGAGTCATCTTTTTTCCTCAACATGCTATTCTGAATCTCTCTCTCTTTCCCACTTTCTTCCCCTCCGGCCTTCAGCGTAATGTGTTGGTGTTCCACAGACATGCGTTTGGCACACACTCATTTTCTGTCTGTATGTTATCTCTTAATTGCTTTTACTTTCTCACAGCGTGTGCGCGCGCTCCTGGAAACATTTGCTTTCTTCATGTCAGGATGGCTGCTATTCACCCCATGTGTCTCCATCCACCACCCTTTTCTGTCTTTTAAATGTATCATCAACTTTAATTATTCCTCCTGATTTTTCTCCCTCAACTATAGCATATAATTGACTTATGAAATCCATTACAGGAAACTATTATTGCATTTTACCCAAGATGAATGAGCAGAAAATAGAACACAGAGATGGTTTAATTAATTTAAGTAATTTAGCATTGTCAGTTTTTCATTTAAACTTTCATTTTTTTCAGCTTAAGTTGACTGGAAGTTTTGAACTTTATGTGGAAGCCCAAAACTGCGTCAGGCAGACTCTTCAATACTGATTAGCTATTGTTATAAAGAAACCATTTTATGTTTCCTGAGAAATAAATGGCTTAATGAATGAATGAGGCATTTATATATTTATTAAACGTTTTTGCCTCGATACACAACCCTCTACCCTAAGGGCCACATTTGAAATGGGCCCTCATCTCACTGTGCTTTGTGCACTTGCCCACTTAAGCGACAGAGGAATTTCTGCTGTATGGTTATGAATTTGTACATTTCACTAAGCGTTCTTGAGGTCATTCTGCTCCCTTTGATGTGGGTCAGGAACTGATGGAGTTCCTGCATTAGAATCTTTCTGATTATTGTGACACTGCCATTGAGATTTGTGGAGGTTCAAACGTTTGCATGAGAGTAGGAAGGAGGGCATGAGGAGGGGTAAAAAGAGAAGCCCCAAGCTTTGGGCACTCTATATCACACACACCAGTCAAACTCTTATCATCCTCGCCGCCTTTGATGTGTGTGTGTGTGTGTGTGTGTGTGTGTGTGTGTGTGAAGGTCATCTTTGAAAGCTTGCCAGGTACTTCACAACAGTTTAACCCAAGGTTCACCAGCACACCAGCTTCCACCTACCTGAAGCAAAGGCCTGAAAAAGCCCATCAGAGAGGAGCAAAAAAATAAGTCTTCCTCTATTTCGATTCATACTTAAAGTGTCTGACAAATTTGACCCTCCAAGTCTTTATGGATCATGCACCATTCAGAAGTCACTGGAGAATGTGTTTTAAATTCCAATTCAGTTCCTGAACTTGAAGTAAAACTGCATTAAGATAGCAAACAGGATTGTGACTTGAATCTACAGAGGTATAATTAAAATGAAACTGAATTGAACTGAATACGACATGGTTAGTATAGCAACAGTAGAAGTCGAAAGTTTACATACACCTTGCAGAATCTGCAAAATGTTAATTATTTTACCAAAATAAGAGGGATTGTGCAAAATGCATCTTATTTTTTATTTATTACAGACCTGAATAAGATATTTCACATAAAAGGCATTTACATATAGTCCACAAGAGAAAATAATAGTTGAATTTATAAAAAATGAACTGTTTAGAAGTTTATATATGCTTGATTCTTAATACTGTGTTGATCCACAGCTGTTTTTTTGTTTTTTTTTCATAAGATAGTTGTTTATAAGTTCCTTGTTTGTCCTAAACAGTTAGACTGCCTGCTGTTCTTCAGAAAAAAATCCTTCAGGTCCCACAAATTCTTTGGTTTTTATGCATTTTTGTTATGCACCCTTTCCAACAATGTTAGTATGAGTTTGAGATTCATCTTGTCACACTGAGAACAACTAAGGGACTCATATACAACGATTACAGACGTTTCAAATGCTCACTAATGCACCAGATAGAAAAACAATGCATTAAGAGCCAGGGGTGTAAACTTTTGAACAGAATGAAGATGTGTACATTTTTCTTATTTTGCCTAAATATCTTATTTTTTTCATTTACTACTGCCCTTCAGAAGCTACAGATACTTACATGTTTCCCAGAAGACAAAAGTTAAATTTACCCTGATCTTTAAAAAAGCACCTCCCAGGTTTTAATGCATTGTGTTTCCTTCTGGAGCATAAGTGCTGATTTGAACCTTCTGTAATAGTTGCATAAGAGTCCCTCAGTTGTCCTCAGTATGAAAAGATCTCAAAATC
The DNA here is from genome assembly GCF_022985175.1 of Labeo rohita. Taxonomy (NCBI): domain Eukaryota; kingdom Metazoa; phylum Chordata; class Actinopteri; order Cypriniformes; family Cyprinidae; genus Labeo; species Labeo rohita. Next base: position 37,795,961 of record NC_066869.1, on the reverse strand, counting down.
ATAAAGTCATTTTGTGTATTAAAAGGGTTCAAATACACAAAATTGTGAAAAAAAAAAACAGAAACAAAGAATCTGTGCGACCTGATGGATTTTTTCTGATGAATATGGGGCAGTTTAACTCTTTAGGACAAACAAGGAACAATTATTACTAAAATAAATAAATTAATACATAAAAACAAAGCTGTGGATCATTTAGGTAACAACACAGTATTAAGAATCAACTGTACTGTATGTAAACTTTTGAGCAGGGTAATATTATTTTCTCTTGTGGACTATATGTAGATGTCTTTTATGTGAAATACCTTATTCAGGTCAGTGCTAAATAAAAAATAACATGCATTTTATATGGTGCCACTTATTTTAGTAATGTAATTAACATTTTGCAGATTCTACAAGGTGTATGTAAACTTTTGACCTCAACTGTATACACACACAACAGTTATTTCTGGTCCTTGAATCTGATAGGCTGAGAGTAGTGCAATATTCTAGTGATATCGGAACCGTATGTCTCTCAAACATGAGATATAATTTGTTTTGAGTATATCCAACGGGCAGTCTTTGGTATGATTAATTTATTATTTGTTCTGGAGCAAAATGTTTTATCTAACGGCAAAATCTCATCACGTTATATTTTATGTAAATTTAATGCTGTATATCAGAGCACTGCCTTTATACTTTTGACTGAATTTCCTATATACTTTTATACTGCAAGGATGAATTGAATTAGACAGTAAAGACTTTCAAATAAACCACAAAGCTATTAGACAGCACAACTGTTTTATTTGCGATAATTAAATGTTTCTCAAATTCAAAATGACCATATTACAATGATTTAAGCCTTCGTGCAGTGACTTCGTCTTCTTGCACTGTAGACTAAGCTACAGTGACCACTATGGCCACTCAGAGATGCACTCTTCATCCCTACTGGCACCAGACTGCGCCACAACTGGATAAATCTGTCTATTTATATGGCGCCACAACTGCTTATCCCAGCATTCGTGGACCGCCCAAATACAATTAGGTTCTTTCCTATTTGGCAAAACTAAATTTTACATTCTGCTCTGCCAGATTCTGCACTAATTCTAATAAAAGCACTAGTGTGTTTGGACCACAGACTAAATTCAATCAGAAGGTATGTTGGCAGACCAGATTTCTACAGCTGGAGCTTTACTTCTGGTAATTTTTGTGCAGCTTATTTTAACCAAGAACTTATGTGTTAAGCAGCCAGCTAGTTTAAAGCTAATTTCTACTTAATATTCTGCCAGGTTTTATATTGTATTAAGGGTATGTGGTATTCGTGTTTTGTCTTATTGAAATCTAAATGCATTCAGTGAATTAGAATATGCATTTACACTTATTCATCAGCCATAAAAAAATCCAAGGTCACTCAGGGTAAATCACATACTTTTTTTCAAAAGGTGCCATAAACTGAAAGCAGCAGTGCCAAAGAAAACTTGAAAAGGAAATCATGTCCCTTTTGTTCCTCCAGAACAAAACTTTCAAGACAAAAGCCATTTAGATGATGCATTACATCTCAACCAAGAGCCGTGATAATGAAAAGAGATAATATTATATCAGACACATCAGACAGTAAATTGGCCCTTTTACATAGAGCACATTGCTCATTAACTCTCTATAGCTCTTCATTTGAAACCTGATATAGCTTTTTCCATTTATTATTCACTCTTTATCTCATCTCTGCATACTCAAATAATGCAACTAATATCTATGATTCAATACTCTTTGTTAATGAAACAGCACTTAGACAAGAAATAATATACAGCAGTACTTTAAAGCTCCTTCTAAAACATTTAACTATGTAATCAATACCTTTAAGACCACACAGTTTCAAAGCTAATAAATAATATGTATATTCTCTTTGATAAGATAACAGTGCTTCATTATCTGTTGATTCTTTATCAGTTTTGCTCACGGACAACAAAAGCAGCAGTGTTTTACCTCGTTTTCCCAGGCTGTTGTGAAATTTTGCATTGCTTTTTCTATCATTTAAAAGGGCAGAACAAACCCAGTGGTGCCGCTTGGGACCGGCCTGATCAAACATGTACATATTTACTCTAGAAGAGAGGAAATAAATGGTTATTTGTTAGTGATTAGATTAGCGCTGTTTATGAATGTAATAATTTCATGTACTGTTTTATGGCATGTCTTATTGTGTGAACGTTTGTAACCTTCTATCACATTACAATGGCCAAATGTTGTGTTTACAGTTGACTTGCCAACCTCTGGTTTACTCTTACAAAAATTCCAATTTTGTATTTTGTTTACGGATGAAGATTTGGGGTACTTAACCTAGCTGAGGTTTTGAAGGCCATTTGAAGTAAACAGACTCAAAAGTTTACATATGCCTTTACCTCTGCAAAATGTTGATTATTTTACCAAAATAAGAGGGATCATACAAAATGCATGTTATTTTTTATTTAGTACTGATCTGAATATATGATCTGAAGATATTTCACATAAAAGACATTTACAAAATGAAAATAATAGTTGAATTTATAAAAATGACCCCGTTCAAAAGTTTACATACACTTGATTCCTGAATGATCCACAGCTGTGTTTTTTTGTTTTGTTTTGTTTTGTTTAGTGATAGTTGTTCATAAGTCCCATAAGTGTTCTTTCTTCAGAAAAATCCTTCAGGTCCCACAAATTCTTTGGTTTTTCAGCATTTTTGTGTATTTGAACCCTTTATCACAATGACTGTATGGTTTTGAGATCCATCTTTTCACACTAAAGATAACTGAGGGACTCATATGCAACTATTACAGAAGGTTCAAACACTTACTGAAGCCCCAGACGGAAACATGATCCATTAAGATCCATGGGTGTAAACTTTTGAACAGAATGAAGATGTGTACATTTTTGTTATTTTGCCTAAATATCTTTTTTTTTTTTTCATTTAGTACTGCCCTTCAGAAGCTACAGAAGACACTTACATGTTTCCCAGAAGACAAAATAAGTTAAATTTACCCTTATCTTTCATTTTTCTCAAAAAAAAAAAAAAAAATCTTAATGCATCATAATGTTTCCTTCTGAAGTTTTTAAACTGTTATGTTTCAAATGTTGATAACAGGGCTGCAAACATGTCAAATCTGGAGGTTAAGCACCTGTGTTTCTTCAAAAAAGAAGAAGATGAAAACATAACTTCCTAACAGTACCAGGCCATATTTGTTCTGTGTTAAACAGAAAGCTAAATACAGAGTATTACAGAGTTTGTAACTGCATATTTGTGATGAAAATGCATTTTGTTGTAAAGTCATAGTCAGCTGTTATTAATCGTAAACACTATATTTTATGCTAATAAGATTTTTATGCGTCCAGATGGCCTCAAATATATTACAATAACATCTTCCTCAAAACAGTAGGCTCATGAAAGTAGATAATAGAGCAGCCCTCTGTTCTGAAATTAATCATTATTGCGCATTACACTCTGAGCCTAATCAACTGATTCAAAATAAATAGGGGTTTCGGGAATTTCATCTCCAGAGCTCTCTATGCAAGTGCTTCCGCCTCTTTCATTTGACTTTACAATGATGCTCTCTCCTAGGCCAGTAAAATAACATGAATATCTCTCCTTTCACCTCATCTCTCTCTTTCTTTCTCTCGAGACCTGACTGAGAATGCGTTTTTTAAGCCGTATGTTGAATAAGAATTGATTTTTTTGGAGCATAGGTTGATGCACTTGAGCTGGTTTGTAGTTTAAGAGTTGTAACAGCAGATCTCCATTTAACCACTGTAAAAATGTTAGAAGTGAACAAGAATTAACAGTAATTTTCTTAAAATAAAATACTTAATTTAGAATTTTACTGTAAAAAAAAAAAAAAAGAAAAAAAATATTGTACAAAATTATGCTGCTTTACTCAGTCAGCGTTAAAATCAGCAGTGCATACTTTCTATCAGCTCATCAAAATAAAAGCTTGCTAATTTTAGGTTTGAAAATGATGAAAATTCATATAAAAAGAAAAAAAAAGAAAATGGAAATATTATGTAAAATAAGTGCAATAATACTATTATCACTATTATTAAATATTGTATTTTTATGTATATATATTTATTGAGTAAGACTATGTGCAGTGTGAGCCCCAAACTAAATTTCCAGGTGCTCTTTTGTTCCTTTAACCTTATTTTTTAATTATTTTACTGAAACTTCCAGTATTTCACTAGTCAGAATCCTGGAGGGATGTCTTCCAATCAGGGGTGCATTTCCCAAAAACAACTATGGTCACATGTTCCATCATACCAATGGAGTTCAATAGAATGGAAAAATTGTTTTTAAATATAGTAAACGGAATAACAGCTTATATATATACATTTTTTTTTTTTTTTTTTTTTTTTTTGTGTGTGTGTGTGTGTGTTTTACTTACAGCTCAAAGACTTAAAGCCAAAAGTTGTATACATTATAAATCACATTTTTTAATAATAAAATTTAAACTTTTGCTTTTGGTCAAAATACCAGTAAAAACCCATAATATCACTTCCTTTATTTAAAAGTCCATTCCCATTGTCCTTTCATATCAAAATTCACCAACATATTTATTTAAAACTTGTAAACACTGCTTTATCTGTGCAGATTTATCTCTTGATTCAGACAAGGTGACCTTTTTACTGAGCAGTGAAGACAGTAGTTTTATGGATAGAGGCAGGAAACAATGGTTTAAAGTTAAAAATGTCTTACCCCTAGATTCACAGACAAGGCTTAAGCCTATACTCCAACACTAAAATGTAAGTCTGAGCTGCTTCAGCTGACAGAAACTTAACACTGACTGATCTTAAAATGTATCAGTGCCTTTGTTTTGTCTCAAGATGCACACCAGTAATGTTTTTGTTGTTGTTTTGTTTTTTTGTTTTTCTAAGGCACAGTTATAAAAAATACTTAAATATCCTAATTGAACAATGGCCTAATCGTGGTTTAGTCTAAGCCCTGTGTGTGAAACCAGGCCCTAAAGGAGAAGTTCACTTCTGAACAAATATTCACAGATAATTTACTTACCCTCTTGTCATTCAAGATGTTCATGTCTTTCTTTCTTTAGTCATAAGAAAATTGTTTCTTGAGGAAAACAATTTAGGATTTTTTTCCATATAGTGGACTTCTATGGTGCCCCTGAGTTTGAACTTCCAAAATGCTTTTTAAATGCAGCTTCAAAGAGCTCTACACAATCCCAGCCGAGGAAGAAGGGTCTTATCTAGCGAAACGGTTAGTTATTTTCTAAATAAAAAATTACAATTATTATACTTTCTAACCTTAAATGCTCGTCTTGTCTAGCTCTGTAATGCGCATGCATACTCTGTGTAATCCGGGTCAATACAGTTACGGTATGTCGAAAAATCTAATTTTCTTCTCCAGCTTCAAAATCATCCTACATCACTGTTTTGCCTTTTTTTAAAGGATGTTTGGCATTCTTTGCACTTTCACTTTGTAAACACTGGGTTGGTACTTATGCAGCGATGTAGGATGATTTTGAAGTTGGAGGAGAAAATGAGATGGGAGTTTTTTTACATACCCTAACTGTATTGACCCGGATTACACAGAGTACGCATACACATCGCAGAGCTAGACAAGACAAGCATTTAAAAAGTAGGCTGAAAAAGTATATAAACTCTAATTTTTTTTAGAAAATAACCGATCGTTTCGCTAGATAAGAGCCTTCTTGGCTGGGATTGTGTAGAGCTCTTTGAAGCTGCATTTAAAAAGCATTTTGGAAGTTCAAACTCACGGGCACCACAGAAGTCCATATTGTCCATAAATAATGCATATTTTTAGAGCCCTTTTAAGCTGCATTTAAACTGCATTTTGGAAGTTCAAACTCAGGATCACCATTGAAGTCCACTATATAGAGAAAAATCCTGAAATGTTTTCCTCAAGAAAAATAATTTCTTTATGACTGAAGAAAGAAAGACATGAACATCATGGATGACAAGAGGGTGAGTAAATTATTTGTACATTTTTGTTGTAGAATTGAACTTCTCCTTTAATGATGGATTTTTTATTGTAAATATGCAGCTTTGTGAGTTACCCACATTACGTGTGGAGTAATGTGATGTTAATATCAGCTGTATTGATTCTCATTTTGACGGCACCCATTCACAGCAGAGGATCCATTGGTGAGCAAGTGATGTAAAGTAACATTTCTTCAAATCAGTTCTGATGAAACCTGAGGGTGAGCACATTTTCACTAGTTCTTTAACTATTCCTTTAAAAATTCAACAATGGCCTTAATCAACAAATTTATTTTAGATGATAAAGAAAGTTACGCCAATACATTGCTATTTACATTGCTATCACACTAGTACAGATAATCTGCAAATGCATTACAATAATGCCAGCACAGGTAATCATTGACTCCACAACACATTATATTGATTTCTGACCTTGTTCATTGTGAGGTTACAGTTTACAATCATTTAATCAGGGATGTAATCGCCATAAATGCCAAAACTGATTAGAGTTTTTCATTTCGGTAACACTTTACATTCATTAGTTAACATTAGTCAACATGAACTAAAAATAAACAATACTTCTGCAGCATTTATTAATCTTGGTTAATCTAAATTTCAGTTTCCATTTCAATTTACTAATGCACAAATTATGTTTTTTAACATTAGTTAAAGCATTAACATGAACAAACAATGAACTAACATTGACAAAGATTAATAAATGTAATAAATTTATTGTTCGCTGATGTTAGTTAATACATTATCTAATGTTAACAAATAACACCTTATTGTAAAATGTTACAGACATTTCTTTTCTTTCTCCCAGTAATATTTGGCTAGACAATAAGCTTTAGAAATGAATGCCAAGTCCCAGGCAGTAGCCAGGAGACCTCTATTAAAATCACAGTTTTTGCAGTGAACAAAGTCCATACACTCAAACACACTGCAACATATAGACAAAGAACAGATGTGAATCAAGCCAAAAATGAAAAGAATGGAAGATAAAGAAAATGTAATATGAGGCAACATGTGGTAAAGGCAAGATAATTTATACACATCTTTCGCTTACACACATATGCAAAACTGCCTGAGAAATGTATAATAGAATAATGAAATTCAAATCACTAACACAAAACACCTTTTCTTTGAATAGTCTTTCCATGGTCTTAAAAAAACCCACATACACGCATCATAGATATTATAAATGAAGATTTCTCTGCTCCACAAAATAGTATGGATATAAAAGATAAAAAGACTGTGGAATGTCTATGGGTTTAGTGAAGCATATGGTTTATGGAAAGAATCTGTTTTAAAGGAAAGTGTGCTGGAAAAAGATAAAGCTTTGGACAATGATTTGTAGTTTTCAGATTTTCAGGGCTCGAAAGGTTTTTGGGAACATATTTTCACGACCGTACATGGATATTTTGTTCTACTGTATTCCATTCCCCTTGGGTTGAATCTATTTTATTTCAATCCAGCATCGGAGATAAAGCGCTGCCGTCTGAGACGTTTTGGAGGGTTTTTAATCTGTCAGAGAGTGTTCTCTCTTCAGCTTGTCGAATTATCCAGGTACGAAAATAACAGCTTCAAAATGCATACCATGAAAACAGCACTTGAAGATTAAAGCATATCTTTCCCCTATGAAAAACAAGGTGATAGATGTGTCATGTTTTGACACTAAAGATATAAATGGCCAGTTATAGAAAATAATATTTTATAAGGGCTCTCTCATTGTCTGCCCCTTACTAAAACTTGTTGTCAGGCAATTTCAGTCCACTGAGAGGTCTTTCATGTCATTTGTTTGATGTAATGTTTAGGAGGGCGAAAGGCATGTTAATGTGACAGCTGTGTGTGAGAGAGAGAGACAGCACAAGAGAGAAAAGCCTCATTAGAGCTGTCCACAGCCGTTTGAAGAGGATGGAATGAAATTTATACAGAAAGACACAGGGAGAGAAGGAAGAGAAATTTCAATATTTTTTTTAATCCTCAAGCAGCAAAGGTGGTCTTTAAGCTGTAACTCACAGGAGGAAAAAAAAAACTTCACACTGCAGGACATCACAGAAGTACGCACACCTCCTTTTCTGTCAGATACATTCGCAGTCTTACGCACTTGCACTTCTGGTTTACTCATTATGAACCTGCTTGCTGGGTGGATGGATAATTACTGTGAAAATATAAAGGTGATGTGTGTATTTTTTTTTTCAGTGTAGAGATGTAGTATTCTCATAGCTTCCTAAAATTAATGATGAACCACTGATGTTACATGGACTATTTTAACGATGTCTTTACTACCTTTCTGGGACTTGAACGTGTCAGTTGTGTTGCTGTCTATGCAGGGTCAGAAGCTTTCGGATTTCATCAAAAATATTTTAATTTGCGTTCCGAAGATGAACAAAGGTCTTACGGGTTTGGAACGATATGAGGGTGAGTAATTAATAACAGAATTTTCATTTTTGGGTAAACTAACCCTTTAAAAAAAAAAAGCATGTACTAGAACTACAGTTTATTTACACACCTGTTATTACTAATGAGCTTACATTGAATCTAATAAGAAGCAGAATATCTTAGAGACTTGATGATGGGCTCTTTTGACTTGAACTGTTAAGCAAACACTCAGAACACCCTAGAAACTGCACTGCAACACAACAAAAACCAATCAGAACACACTTGCACTACAGTGCAACCACCAACAAAAACTATAGCGATAGATTTTACATAAGCAAACACTACGACATTTTTAAATTATTACAAAAATTCACCCAATATATATGTGTATGATGTAAGAAATCATATAGAGCTCATTAAGCAGTACAGTATAGTGAGAGAATGGGCCTCGTGTCTTTCTAGTGACAGATTGAGGCTGGTGGAGGACTAAAATGAAGGAGAGATGAAACACCACAAGCTGCAGATAAAGTGATAAATGGCAAAATGAACTCTAAATGATGTGTGGGGGAGTGGCTGGACGGTGATAGATGGATTGATTGAGAGAGTGACTGATGGATGCACCGATTGGTGGCAAGTGTTGAAGGCGGCCTGTGCGTCACACTGGAGCACTTAGTGGTGTCATATTTCGGATTTATATTGGCAGAGATGAATTTGCTGTTCTTTGAGATGAACACAACCGATATAGGATATTTTAGTGCAATCTCAGTGTCAAAATGTGTCATTTCTACTAATACAGGAAGTTTAAAAAATGTTTGGAAAACAGTATAAAGCGTTGCATCGATGTGGAATAGATAAACAACTGTTCAAAAGGATCAAGATCAAGAAATTACTTCTTAAATTTTCCAAAAGTGCTTTGATTTTTCAGCATTTTTGTGTATTTGAACCCTTTCCAACAATGACTGTCTGATTTTGAGATCCATCTTTTCACACTGAGTACAACTAAGGGACTCTGAATGCGCCAGAAGGAAAAACCCAGGGGGTGAAAACTTTTGAACAGAATGTGTATTTTTCTTATTTTGCCTAAATATCTTTTTTTTTTTTCATTTAGTACTGCCCTTCGGCAGCTACAGAAGATACTTACATGTTTCCCAGAAGACAAAATAAGTTAAATTGACCCTATCTTTAAATACAAAAAGTTTTCACCCCCAAGGCTTTTAATGCATAGTTTTTCCTTCTGAAGCATCAGTGAGCATTTGACCCTTTTGTAATAGTTGCATACGAGTCCCTCAGTTGTCCTGAGTGTGAAAAGATGGATCTCAAAATCATACAGCCATTGCTGGAAAGGGTTCAAATACACAAAAACATTGAAAACCCAAAGAATTTGTGGGACCCAAAGCATTTTTATGAAGAATAGCAGGCACTATTACTTAAAAAAAAAAACACACACAGATGTGGATCATTCAGGTAACAACAACAGTATTAAGAATCAAACTTTTGAACAGGGTCATTTTTATAAAATCAACTATTATTTTCTCTTGTGGACTATATGTAAATATCTTTTATGTGAAATATTTTATTTAGGTCAGTACTAAATGAAAAATAACCCCCCTATTTCGGCAAAATAACATTTTGCAGATACTGCAAGGTGTAACTGTATTTACTGTGACCAATTATTTAGGTAAATGTTTAGGTAAAAGTTTAGCAGAACATTTCTTTTAAAAGGAAAAACATTTAATTGTGCACATTTAGAAGGTCAGTGATAAAATTACACTAAGCAAGACAAAGGCATCAGACATTTTAACAAAAAATGTTCAAAATATAGTTTCCACCAACAACAATTTCATCACAGAATGCTATAAACCAAAATGACATTGGAAATAACACTGTGATGGGAATTTTCATGACTTTCAGTAAAAACAAAACAACAACAAAGAACCAATAAAGAAAAAAATATATATGTGTGTGAAAAGTGTTTTAGGTTGAGTTTATTTTCTAAAAGTCCAGACGGGCAAAAGTGCCATAGTTGCACAATGTGTCCACTAAAGGCTTTTAGTAACAGCATTCTGAGTAATATGTCTAGGAGAGAGAGAGTAAGTGTATGAGTGCCTAATAGTCAAAGAAAAAAAAAAAAAAAGATCAAAACGGAGCAGGCACAAGTGTATTGTTTTTAGTTGAAGTTCTAGGTATGTGGTTTTCTTGTCTTGCACAGTATTAATACTGGCATTGTTATACGAGTTTGTGCGTGTGTGTGTCTTTATAGGTCTGTTGAGGCGCTGCGATTGCTTTGGGGGATTATAACAGGCTTTATCAGCAGGATAAAGAGTTCAAAAGAGCAGTCTGCCCTTAGTGCTGCACGCTCTAATCTCTTATGCATATCAGCTACAACATTAACACAACTCTTCAGAATTCTAATAGCGTCTTTGAATAAGACAGTGATCCACTCTGTTCCATAATGGTGCAATATTTCACAACAGATGACCAGGCAGGAGATTGTGACGCATCCAAGACTGTAAAATGCTTTGTGACATTTAAATAAGACAGGCAGTTCTTTGACATCAGTAATCACAAAACACAGAACTAATAAAAAGACCCTAGTCAGGATTGTTTGCAAAGAAGAGTGAAATAAGGGAGACTTTTTAGCTGCCTTAGAACTAAATCACTATTCAGTAAAACATGTAGACTATAGTTATTTGATTTGTAACTAAAGTATGGTATTCTATATTTCTTCTAATGGCTGCAATGAATGCTCCATTGTCCAGTTTAAAGAGGGAGGAAATATTGAATGGACCAGTCACTGTAGGTTTGAGCTCTGTGAGATTCTGAGGACTAGCTGGGACTCTATGAGCGGCCAGTAGTCATACCTGCATTATGACCAATCACCATCCAATCAGCTGCTCATTCAGCTGGACTCACTCACTGTGTGCTCTATTATCTCACTTAGAGATGGATTTCTTCCCTGCTAACCCTGAAAGAACAAAAATTACTTTAAATTGCTTTAAAATTACAGTTCTATGAAGTTCTACAAATATAGACCCAAACATTTGCTGGTTGTGCTCACCTAATAGTATGAGTTGAAGAAGAAAACACACACATGTATTCTTGAAGCTGCAATGAAAGGAAGTAGCATCAGAACTTTTCTTCCATATTGTGATGTACATTTGAGTAAAACAGTGAAATCACCGGAGAAGTCCACCAGAGAGACGTCTGTCGCTTCACTGATGTTGGATGTGAAATGATTCTTGAAGTTGAGGGAGAAAATACGATTGGAGTTTTTCGACATACCCTAACTGTCTTGAGTTCAGGCAGAGCAAGACAAGATGAGCGTTTGAAATTTAAAAGTATTTAAATTGTATTTTTTTATGAAAATAGCCAATCGTTTTGCTAGATAAGACCCATTATTTCCAGTTGAGATTGTTTACAACCGCATTTTGGATCGTTTGAACCCGCATTTAAACTGCATTTTGGAAGTTTAAAATTGGGGGCACCATATCAGTCCATTATATGGAGAAAAATCCTGAAATGTTTTCTTCAAAAAACACAATTTCTTTATGGCTGAAGAAAGAAAGACATGAACATCTTGGATGACAAGGGGGTGAGTACATTATCTGTAAATTTTTGTTCTGGAAGTGGACTTCTCCTTTAAAAGTTACATGGTTAAAAAAAAAAAAACATAAATAATAGAAATGCATTGATAAATCATTCACAATAAGAGCGATAACATGCATTTAGTAGGGACCTATAATTTCCGCAATGCAGAAAACGCAGATGGAATCACAAAATCCAGTCATAAAAATGGAATTTACTGTATAACGTGGAATGTCACGAAGTTTGCCAAATTTTGGATGAATAAATCAAAAGTAGGTCAGTACACCTAAATGGAAAAGTGATATAGACTAGTGTCTGAATATTACGTTGCAAAAATGCTATTTAAATCATGCATGTTTTCTATCTCTATGTGAATGAATGGCACAGATGCGTAGTTTTGTTTGCTAAACACATACTGAAGCGTGTGTGACACTTGTGGTGTTTCAGCCTCTGCCACCTCAAAATATGAGTACATTAACACAAACATAATAATGTAGAACTGCTCTGAGAGTCACTTCATGACCATTTTACAGTTTCTTATGCAAAAAATTATCATCAAACAGATAGCTCCGGTCCTTGATTCTGATTAGCTGAGCCCCGTTCAAAGCTGTTGTAAATTACTCTACGAACATACACTTTTGTTTACGTTCGCAACCACAACCTTCTCTGAGGAACTACATTGTTTGGCAGAGGACTAATGTTTTAATTTATATTATTACACTTTATTTGCTCTGCTTTATTTTGTGAAACCTTGCTACGGAAATGGAATAACTGTTTTGTAAAAGCAATATACCCTGTAAAGCTGTGGTTTACAGTGAATTTATAACAGCTAAGGGAATTTCGCATCATGCCTAACAACACCCCTTAGCTGTTATAAATTCACTGTAAATCACCGCTTCTTGGGTGATTGCTTTATTAAAGGTCTTCAAAGCAACCAATCAAAATAAAAGTTCGTTTTTTTGAAAAAACTGTAACAGAAATATATTACTTAATGTAATGATAGTAATACTACTAATAATAAAATTATTAATAAAACATTTTTTTAAGGAATATTTACCAGAATTTATTTACCAGAAAAATGTAAATAGATACACAACACAGTAGTTCTGAAAAATAGAAAAGAATGAACAAAATAATAATTAGAAATGCTTTTGATTATTAAAATGTAATGAAACTTTAACATTAAAATTTAATCCAGAAAATTAATGGAAAACACAGAATCTGGTAAAAATAAAACTGAATTTGAGGAGAAAATAAAACATATTTCATTTTATACATATAAACATTTAATAAATTGCTGTTGAATTGTGTAAGTTTCATGATTTCAATTAAGTAGACATGCTTTTTGAATAATATTTTTTTATTTCACCATTAAAACAGAGTCTAGAAAAAATACAAACTGAGAAAAATTCAAACTGAAAAAACAATGTGAAAAAAAAATGGAATTCGGGAAAAAATAAAACAGATTTTATAAGGCCCTAATTTAAAAAATAGATAGTGTGGAATTTAATTTCATGCCAACTTAAAGTAACATAAAGCTTCCTCAATGGCTTATGCAGATTTGTATGGAAGATAGACTTCTCAACTTGACTATATGATTCTTTGGAGATCAAAGGAGTTCTTTGATGTTGCAGGCTCTTCAGGTCAGTGTACTGGCAAAGTACTCTCAGTGGCCATCTTTAAACACCTCAGCGTTAGACATACATTTAAAGGACCTATAATGGAAAGATCTTTTGCTTCTTTGCTAACAGCTATGAAAAAGGCAATTGCTCCTTATACTTTAAAGGCAGGACTTTCATTCCTACATCTGTCATAGCGAGCGATGCAATTTCTCCTGTTCATTTTTCTAAGAGTGGTCCGTCTCCACCTCCTTATAATGTGTCTGGCATTGGTTTCTAGATGGATTTCTAAAGAACAAGAGAACAAAAAGTTCTTTGTGGAAGTGAAAGTGTTTAGTTTTAGATGCCCTTAAAGGGTTTATAATCTGTGCATTGGAGCCAAAAACCAAGTAGTGGACTTCTTATGGATTTCTGAACAGGACTGACAAATCTTAAAAGGTGTCTCCAAGATAGGTAATGGAACATTACTATGATCCTAAACACAAACTGACCAACAGTGAGTTGAAATGTGCACATATTACAGCTAACTAAACCAAAATATCTAAACATGCAGGATGAATTAATAGTAAACTCATAGCTAGTATCTGAAAGGTCACATACATTTGTCAATAGCAGTGGTGAATATTTAACAAATGTAATCAGATGAAACCTTTTTGCAAGGTTGATGGGCTCATATTATTTATATCGTTTAAGATTCATGCCAACACATATTTTATTAGAACATATAAAAGTTGAATGAAAATATATATAATAAGTGTTTAAAAATAAAATATACATATATAGGTTGCAGTGCCAGGGTTGAACTCTTGGGTTGAAAATCTTCAGTGGCAGTACATCAATCCATTAACATAACAGTGGCATTGAGCAACAGTCAGTCAAACATATTCTCTGCCACAGCAAACTGTTCTTATATCAGCTGTCAGTCAAGCACAGGCACATCTACTCACTGCCAAGACAAGCCAAAGAAAATTTTATTAGAACTATTGGCTAAAAGTGTACTTCACCTTCCAGTCTTTTTTCACAGATTTGTGTTACTGTTTACACAGCTGAAATACCAGCAACACCATTAGGAAAGAGTGAGGCACAAACTAACACTTTTTGCTTTTCTCAAGTTTGTGTAAATGCACTTGGGGTAAAAAGTAATTTGCTTTTCTTCACATCTAATTTACACATGCTGGCACAAATATGAGGTCTTGTTTTCTTGAATACAGCATTAACCTTTTCAGTGTTTTCCCAGAAAGAAGGGAAGTTAAATGTGGGGTTTGTTACAACATGGTCATATGACTGTTTAAAATCCTCTTCTGAAAACGTTGTTTGATCTAACTAAAAAATGACTAGATGAACTGAAATATTAAAGCTATTTATTGACTAAAATATTTTATCTTCAGTGTGAAATTTACTTTTACTGTGGAAAAATGAACTTGGAACACATTCCTTGGCACATTGTTTCCTCTAAACACTGTGTTCATATAGCAACGAGTAAATAAATAAAGTTTTGTCATACCAGTGTGGGTGGAAATCTTATGTGTGCTGTGTTCAGTTGTGCTCCACTCACCCCTATATTTACTTCAGAATTTAAGTACAGACAAAATATACAAAAATTGCCATTACATCTGTTGCATAATGACTCTTCTACTATTTAATGATTCTGTGAAGTACATATTGACTGACTACAACAAATGCTAGTTTAAATAAAGACTTTTTAGTTGTCACATGTTAGTGGAGCATGTGGATGGTTAATGTGATGATCTACACCTGTGGTTATTCTTGTAAAACACCTATGTGAACTGGAAATGAACTGACTAGACTACATACATCATGCCTATGGTACAATGTGAGCCAATGTGAGCACTGGTGCCTCCTCATAAAAACAACAAAATATATATATGCATGACACCCTGAGTCTCAAGTACAGCAATAGATCAGATCAATAATGCTCTCATGAAGAATAAAGAGCTTTCTATGGGAGCCCGTTTCTATGAAACCACTGAATAAAAAGTATAAAAGGTTATTGCAACTTTTTATTTCACAATTCGGACTTTTTCTCTCAGATTTGTGTGATATAAACTCGCAATTCTGACTTTTTCTCTCAGATTTGTGTAATACAAACTCGCAATTCTGACTTTTTTCTCAGAATTGTGTGATATAAACTCACAGTTGTGAGTTATAAAGTAAGAAATGTGTAATATAAACTCACAAATTAACTCGCAATTGTGTGATAAAGTCAGAATTGCAAGATATAAACTCACAATTATGAGAAAAAAGCTAACAATCGCAAGTTTATATCATAGAGTTCTAAGAAAAAAGACAGATTGGTGAGTTTATATCTCACAATTCTGACTTTATAACTCGCAATTGTGCGTTTATTTCTTACAGTTCTAAGGAGAAAAGTCAGAATTGTGAGATAAAAAGTCACAAGTACCTTTTTAAAAAAAATTATTCCATATAAGGTGGAAAAAAGTTTTACTTGGAGCTCAAAAAGGAATGAAAATGACACAACCCAGAGACTGTCTGGCCTTTCTAACAAACCCTGCAATGAGACAATAAGGGGAATTGTCTGAAGGGTGACCAAGAGACCAGTTTTAACACAAATAGAGTTTGAGCAATTTGCCTGAAATGGCAGAAACCGTCTAGACATCAACAATCTTTATAACACTTCACAGATTTGCCTCTGGGAAAATGGCTAGGGAAAAAAAAGCCAGCGTTAAGTCACACCGGGTTTTGCTGGAACCCATGTGACCAAGTTAAAAACTTTCGGATAAAAAGATTGTGTTCTAAAGAGACAGAAGTTAAGGTCTTTGGCCTGAAAGTAAAGCACTATGTTTGGCGCAAGCCAAATACAGCCCAACACCCAGGTAACACCATCTCTTTTATCAAGCTTGGTGAATGGCAGCATTATTGCATTTCTTTTCAGCAAGAGGAAATGGAAAGCTTGTTGGCATGGAGAGAAAGCCTTATACAAGAAAAGATGATTGCAAGAGACTATATGTACAACATATAACTTGAAAAGTGGTGTGTGTGTGAGTATTTAATTGATGTTTTAATTTATGTTAAATAAAATGTGTAGAAGTATTATTTTTATCATCATCAATACCATTAGTGATGATTTGAGATATATATATATATATATATATATATATATATATATAATCAATTCAATTTGTATAATATTAAAAATTACAGCATGATCTCAAATTATCTCAACAATAACATATCCTTGCTGAATAAAGTATTAATTTCTTTCAAAAACAGAAAACTGACCTCAAACTTTTGAACGGTATATTATTGGAAAATATTTCTATTTTGAATGAATACTGTTCCTTTTTACCTTTTTATTCATCAAAGAAACCAGAAAAAAGTATTACAGGTTCAAATAATAATAATAATGACAATAAAGCAGCACAAATATTCCCAATACTGATAAGTCGTCAGCAAATTAGAATGATTTCTGAAGGATCATGTGACACTGAAGACTGAAGTCATAGCTGATTAAAATTCAGCTTTGCCATCACAGAAATAAATTAGATTTTAGAGTATATTAAGAAAACTGTTATTTAAAACTGTAATAATATTTCACAATATTACTGTTTTTACTGTATTTTGATAAGATTAATGCAGCCTTGATGAACACAGAAGCTTTCTTAAAAAAAAAAAAAAAAAAAAATCTTATTGATCCCAAATTTTGTAATTGTAGTGCAAAATTTGTAATACGTTTGTTTTTAATGCTAAATGCATTTCACTATATTTATACCAAAGCTGTGATTATGAGACTAAGAAGCACTGGTTTTCAGAGTATGAAAACACATTTATACGCACATTCACACACACACCTCATTGTTTGGTAAGAAATGGTCATTGTTCTGCCACAGATACATGGCTTTGTCACCTAAATGGAGCTTTTCTTTTGGAGCTCTGAAGGGACTGACAGGATAATTGTTTTACAAAACAGCTTAAATACCAGATGATCCAATGGTCTTATGTTGGCAGTCTAGAGAACATGAACACTGCTCTGGTGAAGAGCTGGCAGAAGGCCTCTGGCCTCTATAAAGCTCCACTATATTTACCAGAAATGTCAAATCATTACCTGACTGTACCAGACTTTTGAGCCTGATGATAATTAGATAAGAGCAAGAATTATATTTGTGAGCACATCAGTGCTGACAAGTATTTGGTGGTGTAATGAGACATTTTTCCATATGGAAAGGCTAAAGTACGACATTTAAATCCTAATATATTTGAACAGAATGGGGCTAAAGTTCCTATAAGGACTACTTCCAAGCTCATGAGAGATAAAATCCTCTTATATTTTATAGTGGTGGTCCCTTAGTTCGTTGTTTTATTAAAAAGATATTTGCTTAATGTAATTAGCTAACCTACACCTTTAGTTCAGCCATCTGTTTGTTGATAGGGATGACATAAGTTGGTATTTTTAAGTAATGTAAATTAATCTTGGTGAAAGCAAGTGTACATAAACTAGCTTCATTTCCCAGTGTTACTCACCATTGTCACATATAAATAGAGCTAATCAGTTTTTAACTGCCTTAAAGATGCTTATTTAATGTCTTTCGTAAGTTTGTGACTGATGCATCATTAGATCAGGCAGCAACTTTTTCATTAGCGGGTGATTAATTTAAAGGACAAATTCTGGAGCTTGCTATTTGAGACAATTAGAATAGACTTTAAAGTTGTGTTATTGGAGATAATTTAAAATGATTTTTGAAGTTGAGGGAGAAAATACGATTGGAGTTTTTCAACATACCCTAACTGTCTTGAGCCAGAATACACATAGTTCAGGGAGAGCTAGACAAGACGAACGTTTGAGATTAAAAAGTCTTTAAATTGTCTTTTTTAATAAAGAATAACATTTAAACTGCATTTTGAAAGTTCAAACTCGGGGCACCATAGCAGTCCATTATATGCAGAAAAATCCTGAAATGTTTTCCTCAAAAAAACATAATTTCTTTACGACTGAAGAAATAGTGTGTTTTTTCTATCACAAACCAGATGTGTTATAGATGATTTGTTTGTTTGTAAACTTCAATTTCATCTATTCACACAGAGGCATAAATACAACACACACAAACACATTTGCGTCAATTCATTTCAATGTTTCTTTACAGTAGCTAAGTCAAAATAAACAGATATGCCCTAGTCTCGTTTGTTCATCATCACAAATGACATATCAGTGTCCAAACGAGGTCAGTGCACTGAAGACCAATGACCCCAGCAGCACATGCTGTGAACCACAACAGGCTGCTGAGGGGAAGTGAATGCAAATTGCTTTCCAAACAATCTCCATTCTTTTAAAATTACTAAAAGAACCATTGATGGAATCTTTAAGGAATCTTTCTATGGAATCAGAACCAGAATGGTTACATTCTGATTCCTATTGTTACTGACAGAGTCTTAACTGAGGGGTATTTGGGGTGGTCTGCCACCCTAATTAAGGCTTAAACACCCCCTTAAGGCTTAATTAGCATATAAAAAGTTTAAATTAACATTTCAACGTGTTTTCATATTTTTTAGGTACCACAAAAGTTAAAAACTCTGGGTTAACTCATAATCCATGAATTTTAGAAGCTACTTTAAGATGTTCAGTATAAAGGAAACAGGATCATGTCATTGAAAAACAGAAACTGACCGAAATGTATTCAAGGGTCTCTTTATGAACTCTTGACCTTCTCACCCCTGGTTCTGTTTGTCGTCCTGTGGTCAGCCGTGTGAGAGTAAGGTCAGTCCAGCGGTCACTGACTGTTTGTACTAGGGCAGGAAGTGAGGTCAAATTACCCCTGTTCGCATGAACTCGATATGTCAATATATGCTAAAGAGTTAAAGTCTGGTGTGCAGAGCTACAGAGAATATTTTATAGCTGAATCACATTATTGGCTAAAATATGTGTTCAGGTTTTGAGTACAAACACTGATTGATTCTCACATTGTATGTCTTTGCGTAGCTTAATTTTAGATTACTCATCATAACCTAATGTAAGAAACTGCTGATGATTCAGTCCAACAGTATTTTCTCATTGGCATGTAATCTTAGCAACACTGACTAACAATCTGTTACTGAATGCTGAGCCCAACTTTTCTTGTCTACATGTTTGCAGTAAAGAAATCTTCTCCCTCTCTTCTGTTCTGCAGTTCAACCTAAACATACAGCCCACGAAGACAACAGTGCAATTTACTTTTCAGTCCACTGCCATGTTTTTCATGTTTATCTTATCAGCCAAGGGAGGATTTGTGAGCACTCAGGCAGGTTGTAGCTATGTGTGATGAGGAGGAGTCTCTGTTCCCTGGACATTTGATGCTGAATTGTCTTCTCCCAGCATGCAGTACCAAAGTCAAATGCTTTATCTCCAGGCAACACCACCCTCTACCTACTGACTGACCCCCTACCTCTTTTCTCTTTGGGGCACTGGCTAATGAACTCCTGACCCAGCACTCAGCACAGTGATGCTTTAGCAAATCTGGGCCCGTATTTATCAAGCCTCTAAGAATTACTCTCAAGAACACTGCTAAGAACTGACTTAAGTGTAAAAAAAATCTTGGCTCAAAGCTGCGCTTAAAAGTTAGTTATCAAGCATCTCAGTCGTAATTTAAGCTAAGTGTAGGACTAAATCTTAAGTGTCAGTCTTAGAGATGAATCACGACACCTTGCTGTGCAACAAATGGGATTTTGGATGACGAAGTACACACGGACCAATCACTGAATATATTTCCTTATTTAAGAATATTCTCAGATAAATTCACATTGAATGGTTAAATTCCTCATAGGAATTTACATTCAACACATGTTTGACAATAAAGAATTTTCAAGAGAATACATTACGGCAAGGAAACAAAGTGTCATTACAACCTTCAATTTAGGGTTGTGGACGATTTAGGACGATAGTATTATGTATTGATGATAGTCAGAGATACTGCCTGTTGCTAATGCCTTTGACGACAGCAAGATGATTATCGTTATTATGATTATTATTATCCATCAAAAAAATAGTGTAGGCAATATTATAACGGGAGTGTTTTTTAAAGAGCATAATACTCGCTCTAGACTGAAGTCCATTATGAATTACTGAGGAAATGTAACCGTTTGATTAACTGCTCGTCATGAAACATTTCGAAAACACTCCTCCTCTCCTGAAAGATTTGCGCACGTCTCTGTCTCCTCAGCGCCGTCACAAGCCTCTACTGGCAACTCCTAACCACTTGAGAGACCTCTCGAGCTGTCTTAAATAACTAGGAGACTAAGAGTGAACCTTAGCTTTAAGAAATTTGATAACTTGCTTTTATACTTAAAGGAGAAGTCCACTTCCAAAACAAAGATTCACATATATTGTACTCATCCCCTTGTCATCCAAGATCTTCATGTCTTTCTTTCTTCAGTTGTAAAGAACTTATGTTTTTTGAGGAAAACATTTCAGCATTTTTCTCCATGTAATGGACTGCTATGATGCCCCGATTTTGAACTTCCAAAATGCATTTTAAATGCGGCTTCAAACGATCCCAAATGCGACTGTAAACGATCCCAGCCGAGGAAGAAGGGTCTTATCTAGCGAAACGATCGGTTATTTTCTAAAAAAGAATACTTTAAATACTTTTTATTCTCAAATGCTCATCTTGCCTTGCTCTCCTTGAACTCTGTGTATTCTGGCTCAAGACAGTTAGGGTATGTCGAAAAACTCCAATCGTATTTTCTCCCTCAACAAAAATCATTTCAAAATCATCCTACTGTACATCGCTGCAGAAGTACCGACCCAGTTTTTGCAAAGTAAACGTAAAGAAGATCAAACACCCTTAACAAAAAAAGGTAAAACAGCAATACAGGGTGATTTTAAAGTTGAGGGAGAACATGAGATGGGAGTTTTTCCACATACCCTAACTAAAAAAAAACAGTTCAGGCAGAGTAAGACAAGCGTTTGACATTACAAAGTATTTAAATTGTATTATTTTTATGGAAATAACCGATCGTTTCACTAGATAAGACTCTTCTTCCTTGGCTGGGATAGTTTACTACCGCATTTGGGATTGTTTGAAGCCACATTTAAACTGCATTTTGGAAGTTCAAAATCGGGGCACCATATCAGTCCATTATATGAAGAAAAATGCTGAAATGTTTTCCTCAAAAAACATAATTTCTTTACGACTGAAGAAAGAAAGACATGAACATCTTGGATGACAAGGGGGTGAGCATTATGTGACTTCTCCTTTAAGTAGGAGTAAATTTCATGAATTCCCAGCACTTAAGACTAAAATGGCACTTTCAGAAGCTTGATAAATATGGACCCAGAGCTCAGATGGCAGATGAAACTAATTAGTGCTCCTAAACATGAAATTCAAGATATACACTTACATATTCCACAAACACACACACACACAAAATACACTAAATGTACACACAGCACTACTATTAGTGCTGTTTTTAAAAGACAGTTTAAAATGGCATGAACATACTGTTCTTTTATTATTTTTGGCATATTGTTGACAATAATGTGCTGAGAGATTAGCTTTTGAGTGATGTTTTTATGAAGATTTTAAAATAGAAACTGAAATAGCACTTTTTCCAAGTTGTAATTCATTGTACCAGCGCCCCCGTTTAATACAAAAATACCCATAAATGATAACTGCTATCCAAATGTGGTTGAATAATGTACCTTTACAATACCTAATTTCATCTGTTGGTATAAACAAGTGTTTGTAACCATAGTAACGCAGAAGTATATATCATGATGTTCCAGTGATGTTTGCTCTGTAGAACCATAAAGTGTTTTATTCAGGGTGTTTGACACATCACTGAGGTCCTGTTCTCCTCTCCTGTCCTCATTCCCTGTCCTTTATTAACCTGTGTCAGGCAGCGTTATCATCCTACTCAATGGCTTTACTAAAAGTTTAGCCAAAAATAGAAATTCTTAATTTACGCACTTTCATTTCGTTCCACACTGTATGACTTACTTTCTTCTGTGAATGCAAAAATATATATATATATATATATTTTTTTTTTTTTTTTGCAAAATGTCAGAGCAGCTCTATTTCATATGTTTATGGTGGCCGGGAGAGCTTAATGTGCTGCAAACTAACACATGCAAATAGAAAAAAGATACCTGCAAATTAAGAAAACATCTTCCTCAGTTCGACAACATGTGCTGCAAATATTTACAACACAACCAAATACAAAAACATGCTACAAAAACAGAAACACGCTGAAAATACAGTACTCATGACATAACCAAATACAGAATTGTGCTGTAAATACTCGCAACAACCAAATGCAGAAACACGCTGCAAATACACACAACACAACCAAATACAGAAATGCTCTGCAAAAACAGAAACATGCTGCAAATACTCACAACACAACCAAAATATAGAAACACACTGCAAATACTCACAACACAACCAAATATAGAAACACACTGCAAATACTCACAACACAACACAAATACAGAAACATGCTGCAAAATCAGAAACATGCTGCAAATACTCAAAACACAACCAAATACAGAAATGTTCTGCAAAAATAGAAACATGCTGCAGATACTCACAACACAACCAAAATATAGAAACACACTGCAAATACTCACAACACAACCAAATATAGAAACACGCTGCAAATACTCACAACACAACCAAATACAGAAATGCGCTGCAAAAACAGAAACATGCGGCAAATACTCACAACACAACACAAATACAGAAACATGCTGCAAAATCAGAAACATGCTGCAAATACTGACAACACAACACAAATACACGCTGCAAATACAGAAATGCTGCATGCACAACACAGCAAAAACAGAAACATGCTGCAAATACTCACAACACAACACAAATACAGAAACACGCTGCAAAAACAGAAACATGCTGCAAATACTCACAACACAGCCAAATACAGAAACACACTGCAAATACTCACAACACAACCAAAAACAGAAATGTAATGCAAATACTTGCAACAAAAATACAGAAACACTCTGCAAAAACAGAAACATGCTGCAAATACTCACAACACAGCCAAATACAGAAATGTGGCGCAAATGCTCACAACTTAGCCAAATACAGAAACGCACTGCAAATACTCACAACACAACCAAATACAGAATCACGTTGCAAATTATCGCAACACAACCAAATACAGAAACACGCTGCAAATACTCACAACACAACCAAATACAGAAATGCGCTGCAAAAACAGAAACATGCTGCAAATAGTCACAACACAACCAAATACAGAATCACGCTGCAAATACTCACAACACAACCAAATACAGAATCATGCTGCAAATTATCACAACACAACCAAATACAGAATCACGCTGCAAATACTCACAACACAACCAAATACTGAAATGCGCTGCAAAAACAGAAACATGCTGCAAATACTCACAACACAACCAAATACAGAATCACGCTGCAAATACTCACAACACAACCAAATACTGAAATGCGCTGCAAAAACAGAAACACGCTGCAAATACTCACAGCACAACCAAATACAGAAATGTGCTGCAAAAACAGAAACATGCTGCAAATACTCACAACACAACCAAGTACAGAATCACGCTGCAAATACAGAAGCGTGGTGCAAATATGTACAATGCAACCAAAAACAAAGTTTTCAGTAGTAGTGGCTTGTGGGTAAATGTGAGTAAGTTTGATTGAACACTTTCCTGGTGGTATTTTAAAGCTGGGGGCAAAACTGTTCCTTAGAGACTGGCTATGGGATTACTGCCCTGCAGCTGTGGGACTATCAAATCACCTACACACACATACACACCCGCAGTGACAGAATTTATGACAGTTACTTCTGACCTCTGTGCTGTCTTCTCTCAGCCTGAGGTGGCGGAAGTGCCACGCTTATTTACCCTGAGAGAGATCACTCACGCTCATTGACGATGCATCACGTGTATGTGTGTTTGTGTATGTGCACTAGGAGACTTTTAAAGGAAGAACGAGAGGACGGCCAACTGGGTGGTCTACCACATCAATCTCACAACTGTGGATTTTAACCTCTTCTACATTTAAACACAGACTAACAAATGAAGGGCATGACAGTTGCATCTCTCTTTCTTTCTCTCTGTCCTCTCAACATGATCAAACGATCTGGTGTCTCTTGACTTCCCATTCAGTTGTGTAGAGGACAAAGTGACTCGGAGTCTAGAATACAAAATATTTACTGAGGAGGAAGGTCGGGTCAAGTGTGGATTAGCGAGGCTTAGGTATTTCTTTAGACTGAGTGAGCACAGCAGAACTGCGAGTATTCAATGTGTATTTGAAAATAAAGTTAAGGAGGTGATACCATTCATGATACCATTACAACTTATGTGTGATCAGCTACACCCATTACTAACAGACACATAAAATCAAGCTTAAAGCCATGCAATCTCTTTAGGCAAACATTTTTGCTAGAATGGGCGTGTGCTAAAGAGCTCAGTGATTTTCAGTGTGCCATTGTCAGAGGATGTCAAAATGATTTACTGAGTCTGGGGTGGAAGAACAGCCTGATCTCATTGGTATTCGTATGTTACACTTGTGTGTATGTGTTTCTATGCTGAAATGTATAATACAGACATATTATCAGCATCTAAAATATAAAAGCGTTTGACTATGCATGGCTTTACAAATTGAAACATCTATATCAATCTTTTTATGTTACAAATTACCTATATTTTAAAAAGATATCAGATTGTGCTCTAATACTCTAAACCAAAACACGTCCTCATGTGAGGCTGAGGTGCATTGGCAGACCCTCCTGGTGTGTAAACAAAATTAACTAAAACGCTAAAAGTTAAATAATCATGCCCTGTTCTCCAAGTCAAAAAATTCTTATAAGATTTAATTTATGACAGCATATACACTAAATAAGCATATATACAAATAGCTGAAATTTGAGCATTAGATAAAAATTTGTATAATGCATCATAACATTTAGGCCTATTATTATAAAATACTTAATATGGTCATATGCTATTAGCGTTCTTTTGTGTCTTTTTTCCATGTAGTGCTGCAGCCATGATTTCAAAACCCGGAAGAGTAATTAGCCATGGGATCTCTTGATTGTTTCCAGGTGTTTATAATTTGGGGTGTTTATAATTTTTTGTTACTAATTTACAAAACGTCCAAATATAATCAAGTTATATTTACCACAGACCGTTTAACTCATAAATTAGGGGAAATCATTTATAGGTGTATTTTTATACACCTATCTGGTTCTATCTGGTCTTCAGATCTGATTGGCTAAGAGGTCTTTCCACCCATGATATATTCACCAAATATCACCACAGGAACTGTTTCACCTTTTGTGTGACTCCGCTTGCAGCATTTCTCACAGCGAGTGTCACTTCAACCAAATCTTCTGGAATTCGCCACCATCTCTGACGTCTCTATAGTGGTTAAAAATGAGATATAATTAGTTCTGGGTAAATCAAACGGGCAGTCTTTAGTCTCATTAATTGATTATTTGTTCCAGAGCAAATAGGGCATATTTTTTTTTATATCACTTTGTATACAAATCTTACTGACCCCAAACTTTTCCGTGGCAGAGTACAAACTAAACCTTAAGGTGCTCAATATTAACTACATGTTTACTGAACTGCTGTATAAAAGCATTATCAAGTGCTGTTCTATTGAATATCTGCATGGCTGGGATTGCCTGTGGTATAATAGCACTCTTGTTTGTTTAATACTGCTGAATTACCCCAAGCATTGAACAGTAATCTGTAGATAAATAATAAATCTTTGAAATTAAAAGGCGTAAATGTGTGGATGAAATCGGACAAGGCCACATCAGAATTATTCTGCGACTTCTCAATAATTGTTCTATACCAGGAAAAGTAAGTGCATACATCTCTCTGACAGAATAATTGTTTGGAGGTGCTGGCGGCCAATTTCAATTGAGTACAAACAAGAGTAATCTCTGGGACTGGACTGAGGAGAAAAGACCAGTTCTGAGAAGGCTGCAGTTTTAATTTCAGATTGTTATCTGTTCTGTTGGAACGGGATCATAATAGCCTGCTTTCTCTCGCACACAGAAGACAAAGTGGCCTGAACGTTTAAGGGAAGTAATCTAGATTGACCTTGCCCTGTAAATGGATGACCGGCAATGGCAGCAAATGAAGCTGTTTGTAGACGATGGGACTGGAATGACTGGTCCATTTACTATAGCGGTACAAAGCTTCATATGTACGCTTGATTTATTTGCTTATTCATTTGTCTTCATGAGGTCAGTGGCAATTATTGAAGACAAGATAACAGCAACCTTAATCATTTCCTGCCCTCAGTATGCTGCACACACATTTTAGGTAAATGATAGAATAGTCTGAAACTCAGATGTCACATACCATCACAGTCCATTCAATGCATGATGCATGAACCGGCAAGCTTTAATCTGATTGGCTGGTGCTGGCACCCCTAAATGGCACTAGTAATTTGTACATTATTGCTGTAACTTATAGAAGTAGTATATACTTATAATATAATAAAGTCTATCCAGATACTTCTCTTAATCCTATATTGTGGCATGGCATCCAGGGAAAAAGGCTCTTTACCCAATACTGATCTCAGACACACACTAGCAGTCAGAGTGACAGGTACAAGGAAAGTAGGAGAGCAGCGAGTCCACTGACCTGCAGACTGGGGTCATGGAATCCTATTACTATCACACAGAGCTAAAGTGAATATCAGAGCAATGCTGCAGTGGAGGCACATCATGCCAGTCAAAGTATTGTCGCCTACACAAATCAAAAGAAGGTACGTTTGGTATTTAACTGCTCTTTTTAAAAGAACAGTTCAGCTGAAAATGGAAATTCTTTTACCCACGGTCATGTCGTTCCAAACCCGGATGACTTTATTTCTTCTGTGGAACACAAAAGGAGATGTTCTGGAGAAAGTTCATTATATGCTCTTTTGCACGTAATGAATGCTTTCAGTCACCAGGGCCTGCCAAAAAAAAATAACTAAATTGGACACTGTAAAAATAGTCTCTACAGCTGGTGTGCTATATTCCAAGTCTTCTGAAATGAAATATGTAAGGAAAAAAGTTATGTGCATATTCAAACTTCGTCCATGCAAACATTTCAAGTCTTAATAAAAAAAAAAATTGTGATTAATTGCATTCATACCTTCTTTTGATATTCACATTCAGGTAACAACACAGTATTAAGAATCAAGTGTATGTAAGCTTTTGAACAGGGTCATTTTTTCAACTATTATTTTCTCTTGTGGACTGTATGTAAACATCTTTTATGTAAAAAATATTGTTAAGGTCAATACTAAATAAAAAATAACAAGCCAGATAACTTGTAATATGTAAATACCAGGATACATCATATGGTAAATATTTAGTACCACAGTATCTTTCCCAGTATTTTTACTTCTGTATGTGATGTATTTTTACAATCTACAGTATCAAACTGTTAGCACAGCAATATACTAACATACAGAATAGAACATGTAATTGGTATCAACCACAGAACAGGTACATGTAGGTACAAAAATGTATAAAACCTGTCACTGGGGTGGTACTCTTTCAAAAGGCACACATTTGTACCTTATTTACCTTATTTAAAGGGTGCATATAACTACCTAAAGTATACATAGTAGTACCTTAAAGGTACAGATTTGTACCTTTCGAAAAAGGAACCGCCCCAGTGACAGCTTTCAGACAGAAGTGCTTTTTTTTTTTTAGTATGCGGAATGGCTTCATATGTACAGTGTTCCAAATCAAACTAAGTTTCATCTCAGTAAAATGTTGGCTTAGTCAGCTGCTATATATGTAGGCAGTAGACAGCTTACTGAGTTTTAGAACAGAGCCCATAACCTGTTTCCTGTCAACTGACAGTTTCTCTGAGTAGTGACAGTTCTGATGATTTCCGAGTCAGAATCTACATGTTTTGTTACGGCGCACCTCTAGAAAACAGTAACATCAGCAGAGATTCTGCTGAGACACAGTGACTTTCTGCTCTGCTTCTACTGGGATATTTACAACGGCACTGTCATTTACTACTTTCTCCCTCTGTCTTTCTGAGAAACTCCTGTAAATAAATACACCATTCTGTGCTGCTTTGGTCTGGTTTTTATGTCCCTCTGTAGACATTTCCTTTCTTTTAGGAAGTGCTCAAAGTTACACCTGAGAGAAGAGCACAGGCAGTAGATTCATCGCTGTTATCTGCTGCTGCCTGGAAGAGAAAAACAAAGAGACATTTTGTCACAGAAACAGAAAAGACGGCATACGTGTCTCCTTATGTCTGTGCGCGTGTCTAAGAGCATCTTAATGTGTACAGCACACAGCCCTAAGAAAGGATTTACTCTCAAAACACAGGAGTGCAAATATTATGCAAAGCTGGCAGATATGAAAGAAAAAGAACTGCAGTTATTGCTAAACTCGACAATAAGCACTGCTCGATGGCCCTGGGTCAGCATGAAAGACGCAGAGGACAGTTGATGGATTTGTCACTTGGGGCAGATTTGCACTGTCACTGTAGTTTATAATTTGAACATGTTTTTAATTCTTGTCCATTTAAACACTCAAGTGACTTTTTACCTTTCAGTTTGGTACTCTGATAGACAGCTGCCAGATAGTCACATCGCAATTCATTCTTCGTTTAGGGATAAAAAGAAATTTGAAAAACCTAAAAGCAGTATTCTATTAGCAAACATCCCAACACCACCCACACCACACAGCTGGGAGCTGCATTTAGATGTAAATATGTGAAAGCAGTGAGAAAACAGCAGTTAAAAAGCATCTCATCATAGCGATGTGGACATGTTTGCACAAGCTCTGCATTTTAACACTGTGACATCATGTCATGCTTATTTATACAGTAGTAGTTCTAAGGAACTCCAAACAAATTTCATTTTGGCTTTATTTTGTTCAAAATTAAGTCATGCCAGTTCATTCTAGAAATTTCATTCTAACAATATCAGGTCCTTTAGACAGCGTAGGAGTACCGAATGGAGTTCTCTTTCGCATCTTATTGCACTTGGACTAAGAAATATGGTATCAAAATTGTGAAATTTCACTGGAATCTAACACTATTTATTAGAGTTTATTAATTATTAGGGTTGCATGAGTCATAAATATTTTCATTTATTTTATTTCTTTTCTTATTTTCTATTTCTTTTTTTATTTGAGCTGGTTGATTTTTAGTACTTGACATGAGTGTTAATTCGTGCTGGGCAACGATTAATCCCGATTAATCACATCCAAAATAAAAGTTTGTGTACACATGTGAGTGTACTGTGTATATTTATTATGTTTAGGGAGACAGGAACACACATATTCATTTCATGAGACGGACACAAAGCATTGAACTCAAACAACTTACAAAGTGTAGCTAATGATACACAAACAGGTGATGGTGATAAACTAATAATGACTCAACAAGGACAGGAACAACCGTATATGGGCACATAAGGGAAAAAACAATACAAATAGTCCTGGGGTGTGACCGTACTCCCCCCTCCCGCGAAAGAAAGAAAAAAAAAGGACGGACTCCCGGGAGGAGGGCAACAAACAAAGTCCATGGTGGTGATGACGGAGGGAGGAGCCAAGGAGGAGACAGAAGGCTCCAGGGCGGATCAGACGGAGAGGAGCCAGGGTGGAGACAGAAGGGACCCGGAGCAGGAGGAGCCAGGTGAGACCCAGGCCGCAGCCATGATGATGGCCCACGGCGGAGCCGATGGAAAAAGGAGCCATGATGGAGAAAGGGCTGACGACTCCAGGGCTCCGGCCAACGGCGGCGGAGCAAGTGGAGATGCTGCTTAACTTTTTATGGTCCGGTCTTCTGTCACAACATGTGAGAAGGAAGGTGAAACATGACGATGAAATGCAATGTAAAGTCTTTAATATATCCACACAGGTAAATCCACACAGGTGACTTCCCAAAAGAGAGCCAGGAACACACGTATTCATTGACAAGACCAGACACAAAGCATTGAACTCAATAACTTATAAAGGGTGGCTAATGATACACAAACAGGTGATGGTGATAAACTAATAATGACTCAACGAGGACAGGAACAGGAACAGGAACAGGAACAACCATATGTGGGCACATGAGGGAAAAACCAATACAAATAGTCCAGGGGTGTGACAATTATATAAAAAAAACCTTTTATTTTGGATGTGATAAATCATGATTAATCGTTATTAATTGTTTAAACAGCACCAGTGTTAATGTTTATGAAAATATATGAGAAACATTATATGCTAAAGGCTCTGAGAAATGTCCAGGGAAATATTTCAAGCAGAAGATATTTTGTCTTTGTTCACACACCACAAAAATCTGATTTGGATTTCAAATCTGTTTTTTTAGAAATCATGTTGCAAATGATGAAATCTGATCTCTCTGGTGAAGTAAGTCTTAGCATGATGCTACGAGACGCTCTCATACATCTGTGAGTAGATATCAGCCTGGAAAGAGAAGACTGAAAACAGTGGTGAGATGTCTATCATGAAAAATGTACTCATTCAAGTACATAATGCGTCCAAAATCACTGATTTGATCACTCATGTAATATGCAGTGAATATAAAATATTGAATGAATATGAAGTTGGGAAAACGAGTGTATTCGGTTACATCTACAGGCACTTTGTGTGACGTTATATACACAACATGTGCTGAACCAGATAAAAAGCCTTTCCAAACCTTTCTAGTTTGATTACAAAAGGTTTAAAGCCTCTCTCTCGCACTTTCCCACACATCTGTGCCATTTAAAGTGATAAATACTTCACGTTCATCACTTTCATCTCTCCATCTCGTCAATGGCTGTTGCTGTTTTCTTTCTCTGTTTTGGACACATTCTCAGTAAAACTAGAGCTAGGAGGAATTTAGCTTTGTAGAGACATGTTTGAACTCACTCCTGTCCTCTACAGGTCTTTGAATTCATGTGAGCAAGGGACTTTGAACTCGCATTGGTTTAGCACAGCAAAGGCAAAGCAGGCTTATGGGACATTTAAGCTCCGGCATTAGAACGATGTATACAAACAGGTCTTTGTGGATTTGGAGGGGTTTTTTTTTATTTAATGGCATTAAAAGAAAAGGGAGCAGCGTAGTGTGATAGATTGTGGTAATCTTCTGCATCCTTCACAACTTACCACTAAGAACCAGCCTGGAAGATTGGGAACTGCACCAAGCAAATTGCGTTTACACACGTTTCTATTACTAGGCACTAAAACTAATGCAAATAAATGGCACTATCAATCTGCTATCCTGAGTGAATATCCCCTTCTAACGGGATAGTTCATCCAAAAATGAAAATTCTGTCATTAATTATTCACCCTTATGTAAAAATGAAAAACGGAGTATCATCTTACATTGAACTTGCATGGTAGACAGTCATTTTGGAATGACCTGAGGTTAAGTGTCAACATTCAATGTCACAATGGTAATGACTTATGGATCACCCCATCCAGGGTTACTAGACTGGAATTTTCACAGATAGACTACTAGGAATGTCATTCTTAAGGGACTTTTCCTAAAACCACTTTCCATTAGTGCTCAATGCTTTATTTCTCACGTTTCAATGTAGCTGAGTATGAAGATACCACACTGCAAAATTCCTTATGACAGTTTTATTGATTCTCATTTTTAATATCAACTAGTCCTTTTGAACCTGTCAGTTTGCGACTTGTGTGGTCTGAGTGACCTTTTAAAACGTGTAAGCGATGGTCCGTCATAAAGCGGACAGCGTTACGTTACGTTGTTGTTATAGAGCGATATTGATTGAGCTTATTTGACAAGGGCACAGCACTGTGAGACTGGAAACACTTTAAAGCCACTGAAGAGGATAGGTAGGATATTTTAATTTCACTCAGTCCCTCTTTCGCTTTCTCTCCACTCACTCGTCCTCAATCACTCTTTTCTTATTGGTACCTTGCTATCCTTGTGTCTCGGACACAGCTCAGTGTCAGAAATAACAGACCTCCTAACGCTCTTTGTGTGTTTGTCCTTTATTCAAGCAAATAGCTTTTCTGTTCAGCTGTCAGTCAAACTGCCATGAAGATCCTGAGAGGACACACCATTTAAGTGTATCAAAACAGAGACAGATACAGAAATACAGAGTGAAAGAGTCCTGCTTGGAGGTTTGTTTTTGCTTGCAGTCCTAAAGATTGCAATCTATCTTCTGAAATGGGAGATGATTTGGAAACAAACACTGCCACCAAGATAAAAAATGAGCATAGCCTACATTGGCTGTGTTTGTTCACAGGTATTTACTCATTTAGAGCACAAAATTCACTTTGAAGCATGACTATATGTAATTTAGGTTGAGGAACAAAACGTGAAAGTGTCTTTAAGTAATGTTAAGCACAGACCTTATACTCATAAATTGAAAATCACTATTTTAAAAACATATTCCAGAGGGAGAGCATGGTAAATTAGTCTTCAAGGTTGGCCTACAAATTGACATTATAACTAAATGGCTCTGTTGCACCAATGGTAGAAAAATGCCTTATTACAGAAATAAAACATGGGTAAAGAGGCATGATTAACATTTTTTCCCCCTTTAAAAATATCCACCTTTTTTCCTGAACGCAAAAGTCTCGCCCCACTGGAATGATGCTTTACATTTCGGGTCTCTGGTGTTCCTAGTCTAACAAATTTTCCAAGCTGATAATATAACATTAAACTTATGAAGATGGTTTTTAAAAGCACATGGTGCCATAGTTTAATCACTTCACAGTGTCGCAATGACCGTCTTTTTGCAGTAACTCACCTGTCATAGTTTATTGAGTGGGAAGACATGAAACGACGCGAGGTGATGAGGGCGCATACTGCTCCCGATTGGGAAAGTTCGCAGGATTTTAGCCACAAAATAATAAGAGCACACATTAATTAATTATTTCACACGTTTTAGGTTACATGCTTCAAGCCATGCTCGTTTTCTTTTGTCATCGTTTATGCTTATATGCAAGGCATACAGCTCCATGGATGGACAGGTTTGCTAGTGTGCAAAACAAAATCCTTACAAGGATTCCTTAAGTTTATTGCTGTTACTGTGTCAGTAAAGAACATCACGGCTTAACCCACGGCTTTTATTTAGTTATATTGAAAAAAGTTTCAGTTTAATTAATTCAGTCAATCTTTTTTAACCATTTTAACATGGATTTCAGAACACGAGAGCACCCAGACAGACGTTAAAATCCATCAGGGAGGCACTCATCGATTACTAAGGAAAAAGGTGCATATATATGCGGCCTGCAGTCCCCATAATGTCAAATAAAAATATATTAAAAATAGTAAATGATGTTTATCTGAAAATGTAACAATGTAAACAGGTTTTCTGTAAGGGGTAGGTTTAGGGTTAGGGGATAAACAGTATCATTTGGTCAGTATAAATAGAAGTCTATGGAAAGTCCCCACAATTCAGAAAAACAAATGTGTGTGTGTGTGTATGGATAGCTGTGTAGCAAACTGTTGTGTAGAATAATAAGTATTTTATCTTTTCAAGTGTGTTAAATCACAGATATACTGAAAAACAATAACAAACAGCTTAGAGGGTTTGCACTTACATCACAGTTTGTTCAGTTACCCGGATGTGCCATATTGGAGATACTCCAACAGCATGGGTGTAAACAACCTTTTAACTAGTAACCATGTTTTTTGGTTTTATTTGTAGTAAAACCATGGTTTATTTTCATAAGGGTTACTAGGAAGGAAAAGGCACAACATTTTGACGAACTACCCTGATAGCACACGTCTGCATTTACATCTGCAAGACTTATTTTTTAGAGTGTTTGCTCAGATGTCAAATAGATGTCTATTAGATGTCTTTAAGATGTTTGTGACTTAGAATGTATGCAAAACTGAAATCTTACAGACGTCTGTCAGATGTTTGTACACAGCAAATGTGCTATCTGGGTAAAGTTAATAGGTGGTAAAGATATGTAATAGCAGTGTTAATTAAGATATTAGCCTAATATTTCACCTACCCAATTGGAAATGATAAGAACAAACACAAATGTTGTCAAGATTCTTGCTCTGGAAATCCTGGTTCAGTTTGACCAACCACAAATGCCTTCTTTCCTCAGACATTCTTTTGCCCTCTTCTCCTTGATTTTTTTTTTTTTTTTGGCAGTCTATAGTACTCCAAATGTTTTTCCCGGTCTGACCGATTAGTACAGCTCAAAACATGACTTGACCAGCAATACCAGCAAAATATGCAAGTTTTGTTTGGTTCAGTGGCATTGTTTACTTTTCGTACCGCCAATATGACTGACTGATGATAAATCATAAAAACACTCTGTAGTACTGAATGTGTTTAAAATACTCAGTAATCAGGTAAATATGTTTATTGTCATAAAAATCCAATTTGTTTGCTCACATATTAGCTATAGTTGAACGTTGCTTTATCCACACCCAGTCATATTTTAACCAGCTTCATACATTTTAACTGAATAAATGTAATTGTTTTTTACAAGAAGCTGAATTTAAAACTGATCAAAACCTTGGCACACTGAAGAACAGACATTTTATGAAAGATAAGAGTGTGCCACATCTAATGATGAACACATGATGAACATCTTTTGATGAGCCTTAGCAACAGACTGGCTCTTAATTGGCTCAGTGCTCTGACATACTAATGGCTGCACATTCACGCTGATCTCTGCTGCTCTCTGAATCGTCCACAGCAGGAATACTCAAATTACACTGCTCCAGGGCACTTTCAGAAAAAGCGAGGTGACCGGGGGCTAGTGAATGAAATGACCTGGTCATTCTGGTAATGATTTTGACTTGGCTTTAAAATGTGCAGTGACTAAACTATTTCTTACTATGTCTTACGACATAGTCGTAAGTGCTGGTCAGTTTTTAAAATACTCTTTTTACTTTCCAGAACATTCTCCAGTAAAACAAATGCAGTCTAGCACCAAAGTGGCACAGAGTCAAAGTCACTAGTGTGCCGTTTGCTTGTGAGAGTGTGTTGGTGTGTGTGTGCGTATCAGAAGGACAGGAGCTGTTCAGAGTTGAAGGATTTGAGGCCCAGTGGACGCTTCTAGAATAGCTGAGAAGCATTTTGTCTAAATAGATAAAGACTTTGGTCTCTTAAGTGCCCCTGCGTTTTTGCCCCTGAAGGTTAGCGAAAAGATTTCTGAGAGGAAGAGAAACAGAAAGACACTTACTGAAGTATAGGGGGTCAAAAGAGAGACACATTAGGAAAATGTTACAGGTGACTCTTGGTTACAGGGGAGTAAAAGTGGTGGACATGGTGGATTGTTTTCATTCTGCCACAACAATACAACTAGTTGAGAGGAATGCAAATGAGAGTAGTGTCAATGTGCATATTCTTCTGAATGTTAACAGGAACCTCAATGTCAAACACTTAAAAGCGTCTTCTAGGTCCTCCATAGGGAACTTGAGTCATCCTTTTCTTTCTTTTGATCTGTATGATCGCACATACATTAGCTGAATAACTAACAAGACTTTATGCTTTATGACTTTGCCTACCTGAAAAAGAGTTTGTTGTTTTTTCTGTTATTTTATTATTATTTTGGCTTGTACTGGTGGCAAGTACAACAATGTATTCAATGGTAAAGCTAACCTAGTCAGTAATGCCATGTTTCTGTTAAGATGATTCAATTTAATAGCAAAAACAATAATTTAGTTTTATATTAGTTTAGTTTTAACTGTAAAGAATAGAATCAAAAGGATAGGTCATGTACAAATGAGAAAATGCACAGCAGTTTTATATAAAATGTATAATATAATCAATATATAATGTTTCAAATCAGCTTCAAAGAAAATTGAGCCTTTTTAAACTCAGAAATCAAGTCAAATAGTTAGTTATAATGTTAAATAATAATATCACTTTTTAAATAATTTGTCATTTGTTTATTTCTTCCTTATTTTATTACTGTTTTTTTAAGAAATATTTACTTATTTAATTTAAACTATTTTATAGTTTAAGAATACATTCTGTTCATTTGCTTTCTTAATATTTATTTAGTTAGCTATACATGTATTTATTTCAGAGTGTGTTTAGTACCATAAATACAATGGTATACAATTATTTTAAATACCACAGCAAAAAACTAATATGGTATTAGGTTTTGCTGTCATATATAAAATAATTATATTTGCTTATATTTCTAGGATGTTTTCAATATCATATTAGTGTTTGCTAAGGTATTAAGAAATTAATAAGTGATCTTAAAAATAGACCATTCGACTTGTGCGCTATATTCCATGTCTTCAGGAGCCATGCAACATCTTGTGGCTTTTGCACTTTTGCATATTCAGACCTGCCTCTTCAAGACATGTTGCACCAGGTTTTACAGTGACGTCAGACGCCATTGAATGTCGGAAGTCTCCTGGCTGATCTTAATATGCCAGGTTTGAATGCACTCAAGTGTGAATGGGATTTGAGAGCTTCTGGGCCTATTTACAGCGAAATAATGAAATAATAACACAGAAAGCTATCGTATGACTTTGGCAGAACTGGAATTTAGCACGCTCCATGCTTTCTAGAGCATAAAAAAGCCACTGGTCACCGCCTGCTTTTGAGATGGTAATAGCAGAGGCATAAGGGTAGAATGGTATGTACTATTTCCATGGGATGCAAATATCTGAAATGTAGCAACTACCAGTTTTTTAAACATGTTTTAGCAAAATTCCATTTATAGGGTGAATGACATGGAGTTGTTCTGCAGAGATCTGGATAAGACATCGCCGAGCCCTCATTACCATGAATTGGATTGAAAAGTTTCCGACTGCATTTTAAGTTTTATCTAAATTAGCATGAAGAGAATAGCACAGCTTCAGCTGAGTGTAGATGTGCTTAGTCTAGCTCTGGAGAATGGAGCTTACTTCAGTCAAAAGGCGGTATCACTGCTCAGAGATGGAGGATTAGAAACATGTAACCCCAGGGCATTCTGTAAGCCTGATAAATCTCATAGAATATATGATCTTCTTACACAGGCCAAGGGTGCACACATGTGAGTATTTTGTGTGTGCTTTTTGCTCTGTATGTTTATAGAAATATATTTTGAAGTGGCCCCAAAGTATATGAACAAGACAAACTAATATATATATATATATATATATATATATATATATTAAAATATTTGCATTATATTATGGCAGCGGTTTAGTGCCATGTTAATTTTTTTTTTTTTTTTAATCTAAGATTATGTGATTCAGATTAAGTCAAAATGATGAGAAAAAAGTTTAAATGTTTAGAGAATAAAGTCAAAATGTTTAAAGAATAAAGACAAAATGTTTTGAGAATAATGTCAAAATTATGAGAATTAAATAGTAGCAATTAAAGTTTTAATACTTTGAGAGTACAGCCTCCACATACAAATAGCCCAGACTGGGAGCAGCCCACCGGAAATTATTTGAATATATGTGGGATTATTAGCATGATATAGACCAGGGGTGGCGAACTCCAGTCCTGGAGAGCCGCAGCCCTGCAGAGTTCAGCTCCAACCCAAATAAAAACTCACCTGCTTGTAGCTACCTAGTAACCCTTCAGAACTTGATTAGCTTGTTCAGGTGTTTTTGATTAGGGTTAAAGCAAAACTCTGCAGGGCTGTGGCTCTCCAGGACCAACGTTCACCACCCCTGATACAGACAATGTGCTTGGAATTCAATTGCATTCATTAGGCCTATTTGTAGCGCACCAGCCACCCAATAATAGCAATAAGCTTTGTGCTTTTGGTGCTTTTAATATAAAACAAAGTCTCATCTTTCAAAATCTGTCAGTTTCATAGTGAAATACAAACAATGTATCTTGCAAGAATGTGTTTTCCATGCTTTTTAATGTGACGGGACAGATCGCTGTATTTATGTAAATAAATTGTCTTTTCGATTACAATGAGACATTCATTTTAAGTTATACTGTTTTCTTTGTGAAAATTCCACCAGCTACTCTGCAAAAATATCTGTAGCATCCAATCTTCCATTTCTCACATGTATTTAATTAAAAACAACAATAAAACATTTTGAAGGTTGAAGTGGGCTCCAATTTGTTAACATAAGTTATATTGTAAATAAGTCTGAGGTATATAAGTGAGTATTTACAAGCTGTTTTATTCACAGTAAAATACAGTAAAATAATTTTGTGCTTTGTTGCATTTAATATAACAGCACAGCTTTCAAATTCTGTCAGTTCTATCATGAAGTACAAATTATACATGTGTTTTTTCTCTTTATTTCAAGTTTATAGCATGATATAAACATGAAGGAACATCAGAAGGAATGAAAAAAAAAACAATATAGCCTAATTATTCTCTGTAATCGGACTGATTCACATGCCACTTACATCAAGGCGAATACAGCGATCTGTCACGCCACAGTAGAGGGCATGAAAAACACATTATTGTAAGATAAATTGTTTGCATTTCACTATAAAACTGACAGATTTTAAAAGCTGAGACTAGAATATCTCCCAGTGCTCCCAATCCAGGCCATTTGCTTGCACAAAAGGCTAGAATATACTCTCAAAATATTATAACTTTAATCCCATAATTGCTATGAATTAATTCTCGTAATTTTGACTTTATTGTCGAAATATTCAGACTTTATTCTCAAAATTTTTTAACATTAAAGGGATCATTTTGGTTCGACCAAAAATGAAAATTCTGTCATTAATTACTCCCTTATGTCGCTCCAAACCTGTAGGAACTTTGTTTGTATGTTGTGGTACTCATGTGAACATGTGTCGACTGACACGGAAGAGAAGAAATTGTTGAGTAAAGTCGTTATTTTTGTTTTCTTTGTGCACAAAAAAATATACTTGTAGCTTCATAAAATTATGGTTGAACCACTGAACACATGGACTGTTTCCAACAATGTTCATTTCTGGCCCTTGAATGTGGTAACTACATTGCTGTCTATGAAGGGTCAGAAAGCTCTCGGATTTCATCAAAAAATCTTAATTTGTGTTCCGAAGATCTTATGGGTTTTACAGGTTTAGAATGACATGAGGGTGAGTAATTAATGACAGAATTTTTATTTTTGGGTGAACTGTTCTTTTAAAATGTGTTTGTGCCGACTTCATGCTCTGTAAAGTGGTTGGCACTACTTACATATACAATTCAGAGTATTAATACCACATTTCTATTATAGCAGTAACCTTGGCTCAAATTTACTACAATGACTCTGAGACCTTGAAAACACCTTGAATGATTCCCATGTGTTTGTAGGCCATACATGTGGTCTTTGTACAAAATGCTTTGGTGAAACTCAACTCAGATGGGTATGCACAAAAATCCAGAGAGGTCACAGGGACGATAAGATCAATCATGAGTTCAATCCCACAAAATCTTAGACTGGGTATGTTGGCCTCTGATGCTGATCCATTTCCTGTTTGCTGTAAAAGCTTTGAGCTCTTTCCATGGCAGGGACACGTGAGGAAATCGGCTGTTTGAGAATGCACCAGAGAAAACAACTGCTACACACTTAACAATAATTTAGAGCAAAACTTCAGAGTGACAGACAGAAAGACAGCAATGGTTTACAAAGATTCTCCACATGGTTTTAATGTGCGTGTGCGGAAAACGTATGCCTCAAGTACATGACCGTACTAATCCAAGCATGCAAATCCATGTAGGAAATGCTTATTTTGTGTGTAATCCAACACTATTTCCATGAGATTATGACTGAGGGGCAATACGGCTGGTGGAGAATAGAGAAAATAAGGGGTAAAACCAGCATGACAAGGGAAACACAAGCCTTTCAAAATAAGACTCTGACTCAGACACCCTTCAGAGAACTTATCCCAAAAATGCACACCAGTTCAGATGCACACACATATAAATTTGAATTTATTTAATATTGTAGAGGATTTAGTGCAAAGAACTGCAGTGTGAGGATGTATGCGAAACTGAAGACCTTACTTCTTTATTTTATGTATATTTCATTAACCAATATGTGTTCATATTCCATATAAAGAAATAGAGTGATTATTGCACCAGTATAATACACTGATAACCATCATAATAACTGAGGTGGTAAAAAAAAGATAATGAATTAGAGTTCATCACAAGTACCCACAAGATAAGTTATAGTAATATAAGATGAACACAGTGTCACGCATACAAATATAATACTGATGACTTTACTTTTGTCGTTGTTGTTTAATGAGGATAAGTAAATCATAGAACTTTTAATTTTGGGTGCCTTTAAGTATCTGAAAACAGTTACAGCTGTTTTAGAACACTGTTTTAGGTTCTTTATCAGAATTTTTGAGTTTAAAAAAGACCTCTACCATATATTTCATGACCTAATATGTGTTAATATTCCATACAAAGTAATAAAGCCTCTTTTGTACCTGTATAATATATCATAATAATTCAGGTGGTAAAAAGACAGATAGTTCATCCCAAGCAGCCACAAGATAAGTTATAGTAATATAAGGTGAACACAGTGTCACATACACAAGATAATACAATAAATATTCATTAAACAAAACAAGTTCTCAAATGTAAAGTATCATGCATATTTGTGGGAATGTCAACTTACGGGTTCTCACTTCTAAAATTTGTACATTTAACATTATTTTAAAATCATTTAAAATGTCTAGTTAGATCTATTTGAGTTTTTCTACTGTATTTTGTAATTTGCCGTTAACTGATTAAAGGGATAGTTAACAAAAAAATAAATACATTCTGTTATCATTAACTCACCCTGTTTGTTTAACCCTTTAAAGGGATAGTTCACCCAAAAAATAAAAATCTGTCAAAAATGAAAATTAGCACATTGTTTACTCACCCTCCAGGCATCCTGTATATGACTTCCTTCTTTCAGACGAATACAATCAGAGTTATATTAAAAATTATCCTCGCACTTTCACGCTCTGTCATGGCAATGAAGGGGTGTTTCTCTTCATCAGTCCAAAACAAGTCCAATACAGTGCATCCATCCAAAATAAAAAGTGCCTCACACAGCTCTGGACGGTGAATAAATACCTCCTGTAGCGAATCGATGTGTTTTTGTAAGAAAAATATCCATTATTTAAAATGCAATAATCACTTTAATCTAGCTTGGGCTAACAGTCGTACACGGAAACATACATGCCACAGACGTGACTGGCGCGCTATGGAGAGAAGTACACAAAGCACCGCTCACTAATTAGAAGTTCAAAATGAGGATTTGTACAGAAAAATGTAGGAGGATTATGATATAAACCAAGAGGAGACTGTTTTTCCTTTGCTAAAGTAAGGAAACTTTGCTTCCTTTGCTCCTGTAAACAAACGTTGCTTTTTTACGAGACTCATGCGCAACGCGGACGTATTACATCATCCACCTGGAGCTGTTTCCGTGTATGACTAAAGTGATTACATTTTAGATATGGATATTTTTCTTACAAAAATGCATCGATTTGCTACAGGAGGCCTTTATTCACCCCTGAAGCCGTGTGGAGCACTTTTTATTATGGATGGATGCACTTTATTGAACTTGTTTTGGACTGATGAAGAGAAACACCCACCCATTGCCATGCTAGAGCTTGGAAGTGCCAGGATAATTTTTAATATAACTCCGATTGCATTCGTCCGAAAGAAGGAAGTCATAAACATCTAGGATGCATGGAGGGTGAGTAAACAATGGTCTAATTTTCATTTTTGGGTGAACTAACCCTTTAACAAATTTTTACCATAGAATGCTTACAGTCTTGTACCATTAAAATTATAATAACTTATTTTCTTTAAAACCGACCGCATGCATGTGGTATAAAATTATGTTTTCACTTTTCATCAGAAATGCTTTCATGCTTTTGTAAATAATTGTAAGGTGACAAGTTGATGTTACATTTAGTGAAATTCAACTGATAGGCTGTTACATGCAGCTGTGTGGAATATACATGACATTGATTTTTGAAAACTAACCAGCTTATTCAGATCATAGTTATTGTTCCTGTCATAAACAGCGAGACCGAATTGCAATATGTCTGAAACATTCAACCAAGAAAACATGTCATTTTTGAATATGACATAATTACAATCATAATTACAGTGTGTCAGCTGTGGAAACAAATGTACACTGCAGTGAAAACCACTGAGATCTTATGATAAACAAAAAAGCCTGCACTCTCGTGCTAAAGGATTGATAGAGTTGATGTTACAAGGGATTACATCAGTTCGGACAGGGCGTTCACTTACAAGTTGTCTTAAACAACAGAGATTAGAGTAAAAATCTCTTTTCTCTGTTTTATACCTCCTATATCCTGTTTCTTTATCCCAAACCTTGATAATTTGACCTAGATAGTCTGAACGACGTTTGCTGTAGTGCTCAATTAGACATTCAGTCCTCATAATGTGAGCATGACAGTGCATTTTGGTGTTGTGTTTGAGTTGGTATCTGTGTGTAATTCTCTCTACAACATTTATATATTTTGACACGGTCTATTGTTTCACTTTTCTTGCAGTACTTTCTAAAAGCCTCTCGCACCATTACCCCTTCTCCACCGACAGGGCGCTGATGCTCTCAAACCAGAAACTGCACGCCATGAGTGAGTGGCCTGAGGAATAGGATAATGTCCTCACCAAGTAAATTTTTCAGAACAACAACAGCTCAAAACAAAGCTAGATCGCTTCAGTTATAATCAACTAAAGTGTCTGCACTGCAAGTGCCTGATGTGACACATTCAGTTATTTTGTCAAGCAACAAAGCTATCCCAAACATAGCATAGTGTTTATTTACACGTTTCACTTAAGTCTATTGATTTTCTTATTCAACTTGCACTTCTCAACCAATTTTACTAATATTGGAGTAATGTAATGTGACAGTGAGAAAATTTGTGAGTGAAACTGAATATTTAGAAAATACTAAATGTGAATCAATTGAATTATAATGCTTTCTATACCAAAATGTAGGCAGATATGTGAAATTACAGAAACAATGTGCAAATACAAAGATTGTCATGTGGGTATTGGTCCACAAATGCCTCATATGAACATTGGCTGTTCTAGCTCTGTAGGCAGTTAAATGTAAGATGATAGTATTTCATGCTGTACCACTGTGAATACTAGCACCCTGGAGTAGTATATTAACAGAAGATATATTGTACTGCAATCAGTAGCTAAAATGTTCTTATAATGTGAGTGAGAAAGAGCTCTCTATTTCTGGAAAAAAAAAAAAAAAAAATCTTTGAAATCTCTGAAATGTGCCATGCCAGTACAATTGCAATGCAGCAAATAAAACCAAGTGTACTAGAGATCACCCATGATAATTGTCAATGGTGTATTAGTGAATAAATATTAAGTATGGGGTATGATACTGGTAAGTGGCAATTATGCTGAGATGTTTAGCTTGAAGGATTTATAGAGATAATCTGCAGTTCTCTAGAGAAATGCTGTGACAGTCATGTTTCTCACAAAAAGCCCCATTCTCTAAATGTGATAAATATGATAGCTTCTTTTAAAATGTTTGTGGGGACAAAGCTTGTTCTTTGCCATATGCCATTACATAAAGTAGATTTTATGTTTGTTTAGTGACCAAATATGGCTGTGATCATACTGACTACAAGTTTATGGAATAAAGACACTCATATGAAGACACTGGTAAAATATTTGTCATACTCAATATCTTTAAAGGGATAGTCACACCAAAAATGAAAATTCTGTCATTATTTACTCATCCTCATGTCAGTCCAAACCCTGTAGCATTTCTAGCCTTTAATCACTACTAAAGCACAGGCTCCCTATCAAAAAAGTGTCAGCATAATTTAATCTTTTATACTTTACACATTTTGAAATCTCGGTTGAAGGATTGGATCAAAAATTATTCATTCACAAATCTGGCATTGAAACATAGCGTGATTGCTGAAATATTTTC
The DNA here is from genome assembly GCF_022985175.1 of Labeo rohita. Classification (NCBI taxonomy): domain Eukaryota; kingdom Metazoa; phylum Chordata; class Actinopteri; order Cypriniformes; family Cyprinidae; genus Labeo; species Labeo rohita. Next base: position 37,751,654 of record NC_066869.1, on the reverse strand, counting down.
AGGGAAAAAATATTCTAAGGTTGCTATATATTAATATTTACTGACATGCAAGGATTTATTAGAAATATACTGAGGCACAGTGATTTTTTTTGTTTTTATTTTATTATTATTATTATTATTATTTAAACTGGGGCACTAGTAAAAAGGGTCTAGCATACTTCGGCATATCACAAAATAAAATCTTTTGAAGAATGTTAGTAACCAAAACCTTTTGGTTTTTTGCCTTCTAGTATTTCAGTTGTGGTTACTTTCTTCAAACGTTCCACATTGTTTTGTGTTCATCAGAAGCAAGAAAGTCATACAGGTATGAAAAAGGTGACAGAATTTTCATTTTTTGGGTGGACTATCCCTTTAACCATTGTTTCCAAAAATGAAAATTCCCTCATTAATTACTCTCAGGATAGTGGTTATGAAGGGTTTTTAGATTTCGTTTTACGTTCAGCTTTTGGGACAGATATAGGCTAACTGGGTTCTGTAGTGCAATTCATATCAGTAGTAATTAAAGGGATAGTTCACCCAACAATTTAAATTCTGTCGTTAATTACTTACCCTCATGTCGCTCCAAACCCCTAAGACCTTTGTTCATCTTTGGAACAAAAATTAAGATATTTTTGATGAAATCCAAGAGCTTTGATGTAGAACGTCCATTTCTTTTAGTTCACTGTCTGTATATTCTGGTTCAAATAAGTCATCCTCACTGTCGAAATCTTCAGACATGTTTACGAAGACTGTTTTATGTACAGCGTGCATCTTCCTCTGCCTGTAAACAAGGTGCAACGCCCTCTCTTGTGAATGCATGTTGAAGACTGACACGGGAGAGAAGAAATTGCTGAATGAAGTTGTTATTTTTGTTTTCTTTGCCCACAAAAAGTATTCTTGTAGCTTTATAAAATTACGGTTGAACTGCTGATTTCAGATGGACTGTTTAACAATGTCCTTACTACCTTTCTGGGCCTTTAATGTGTCAGTTGTATTGCTGTCTATGCAGGGTCAGAAAGCTCTCGGATTTCATCAAAAATATCTTAATTTGTGTTCCGAAGATGAACAAAGGTCTTACAGGTTTGGAACGCCATGAGGGTGAGTAATTAACGACAGAATTAAAATTTTTGGGTGAACTATCCCTTTAATTACTACTGATATGAATTGCTCTACACAACCCAGTTAGCCTACATCTGTCCCAAAAGCTGACCATAAACTCCACAGATATCTAAAAACCCTTCATAACCACTATCCTGAGATGTCAAGGTAAAAAAGTTACTCCCTGCCAGTGCTGAAACTTTCAGTTGTGAAGCTTTCATTCCTGCACGCACACACGCAAACACACTTGGATGCACCTCCTCCTCCATGCCGGCTGTTCTCTCTTAAGGCCGTCTCTCCACAAACTCCAGACCAGCAACGGAATGTCTCGGCACTGGCAGGATCAAAAGCACCGACCTTCTCCCTCACGTCACCTGACCGGAATCCAATTAAACCTTTATGGGGGGATCAGAGTGATGCAGTGTGTCTGCATGAGTGTGTAAGAAGGCACAACGGTGGGGGTGACTGAACTTGCATCTCGATAAATGGTCAGAGGAGGAGTGGGGGGGGGCACAGACAAGGAACATGATGCATCGCATTCGCAGAGTCCCCCGGGGCAGGAGTTTTATGAGTCTGAACTTAATAAACATCAGGTGCTCTAATTTAAGCAACATGCCACAGTTCAGCTGCAATAAAGATTCAAACACAAAGGTCAATATACTAACTTCAAGAAACCATCAAGATGTTTCACACTCTCAGACTGGAGAATTTGACTATTAAACTAAATAAAAAGTCTATTTGAGAGGCAGGGTGCTCTATTGTATTGATCCCAATGTAATGGATCACCACAGACAGCTGAAGTATGAAGTTACAAAGTTCCATTACGCTGATAATTCAATAAACAGCCTTCAAAGTCAGCGCGAAACGTCAAAGCGTAAGGTAGAGGTGAGATCACTGACTCAAATGATCGACTCCCCCGGGAGAGCGGTGACGTCACAGCGGCGGAAAGCCAGCCAGGCATCCCGGAGGATCCGTGCGCCTCCTCCTCCACTGCCTGAGCGCAAGAGCTCTGAGTGAGTAGTGTGGATAGTCTCTGCACGCGTGGCCGCGTGGAATCCTGCTCACGAGGATTTCGAATGTGTAAGGAAATGTAGCGGCTATTACACCACGGATTTATTACGAGTTTTGACTGAATCTCCATGCGAAGATATGCTCACATACTCTTTTTGCCAACACATCCTGGAGATCATTTAGACGCAACTTTGGAGCGGCGGCTTTTGCCCGCTGAATCTGGTGAGCCTCTTTCACAATAGCTTTTCAAACAATGCAACTACTTTTAGTACAAAATGCATTACAGAAAAAAGGCAAATACTGCATCTACAACCACTACTCATTTACTTCTGCTACTTAACCAGCAATAAATATCATGATTATTAACACGTCATTACGCGTAATGTTATATGGTCATGCATAGGCAATGGGCACACGCAACTGGATGTAAGCATTATAAAGTGAGTTGCACAGATTGAGGTATAGAGCGCACAGCCTCGTGGATCGCTTGCGCTCTGGCACAGCAGTGAGACAGCGCCATCATTCGCGAGCAACAGAGTGCATGTGCCCTGCTTGTGGCCACGCTTTAAAACGGTTTTCCGTCTGGCGATACAAGTTTTCCCCTGCTTCCATGTGGTGGACGTTGCTTTGAATTTGAATTTTTGGGTTTTTGTTCAACATATAAAAAATGTATGGAGTTCTTACGATTTCACTCCATAGCAATACCAGCCCGGGAAGTGATACGACTTGCAACACAACAGCAAGTATTAGCAATAAATGACTTATTAATTAAGCGAATATTGCCTTAAGTTCTCAAACAAATAAAGACATGAAACAAGTAAATAAGAAAATAAGAAAAAAATACAAGAAGCAGCATAAAGAACACAGTAAAATTAGGATTACATTTTTGCTTTGTTTTGAGAAAAGAGTAACCAAATGTTTCTTTGATCTGAAATGGATATAATCTATACATTAGGCGATTAATTATAAAATCTAAGCTATTACATGGTATGACATGGTTTTCTCTTTCATCATGTTGTTTGGTTTATACCGTTTGCATTTACACTGTGACTGGACGACCTATAAATGTAACATTTCGACCTTTTATATTTATGTTTAGGTAAGAAATATGCAACTTTGTTAACATTAATGTATTAAGTTAGCATTTTAATGAATGGTAAATGTTCGATTGCGGACGTTTTTTTACAGAACACAGTCAGAAAAGGCAATAATGCTGTAGAAAAGGATAGGTATTGATATATCATTTTAATTTTTCTATCGAAATACCGGTGTTACTTTGACATCCTAGTGATAGGTGATGTGGGTACCTTGCGCATGGGGCTTTTATCATAACGAGTGTCTCAATTGCTGACAGCCGTTGAGATAATTTCTCTGCTTTGTTCCAAAAACGCGTGATGCAGCATATTTCTTCATTAGAGACAGAGGTTTGGCACATAAAATAAAACATCAAAGACTTCTCCCGTCCCACTGTGAGGGGAGCGCGACGGCCGTTTCATCTTCATGCCAATAGGAAGTAGATCCGTGCGCCGTGCGCGGAGAGATACTAAGAGCGCTTTGTGTGTGTGTGCGGATCTGATAGTTCAGTGAGCAGAGAGAGCGGCTGAGAGTGTCGGTACCATGCAGAGATTCGGAACTTACAAACTTCATGAAAAGCCACCAAACAAAGGACGTTAGTGCTGAAATAGGTATGTACTGTTTGGAAACTCTTACAGTTTTGCGAGGACTACTTGGACGTGTTCTAGTTTTGTGCTATTTTCAGAAATGCGTAAAAGTTTCTGTCTGCTCCGCGGTGTAAAGTTGCCGTTGGGAGTCCTTCTTCACTGCTCTCCGTAGTGGAAATAGGGCAGCTTTGAAGTTGACCGTAGCTTGGCAAAGCTGTTGGAATACTCAATGTGTTCAGTTGCAGTTGAATTATTTAAGATAAGCGGTCCAGAGTGGTCAGCTAATTGTTTTCAAATGGGAACAGTTCATACATCTGGCCAGCGCATGTAGGCATCAGTGTCGCGACGTGAAATGAATAGGAACTGACGGACTGGGGGATGGGGATACACTTTAACAACGGAGCTGAAGCCCGTCTTTTGTTACTTTGGAATTTTGTGTCCCTTCCAAAGGCTAAATTGCCGTATATTTAGGAGAGTTAACGCTGAGGTTCCTGTGAAATAAAAATAAGATAGTTGTTTCGTGTGTTGAGAACAAAGAGGTTTTATGGTTCTTTGTTGTCGCTGAGAAAGTTCAGTCGTATTTATTTCATTTCTGAACTAAACGTCATATTAACGGCCGTGAGTCTCTTTCGTTTTTATACGCTGGAGGGCACGAATAGTCGCGGAGACGTTGGGAAATCTCGAGCACGCGCTCGCGGACTGTGAAGTCCTCTTCTGTAAATTGCTTTGCACACTAATACGTGTTAAATGTTGTATCAGTGTTATGAATTTCTGAATTTGTCCGTCGGTCGTCGCCAAGCAAGCCGAATATGTTCGTCTTTTAGCAAATGCGAACGCTGAAAGTGTTCTAGAGATTTGTTTAATATGGTTAGCCATGCAAATGGCACTTTCCTCGTGTGCAGCATATCAGAAAATAGACTAAACAATATTACGAATTCTACGAACTACCATAATAATGCCTTTTCTACCACTAATGCATATGAATAAATAGGTAATAAGCACTTCTTTAGAGTGTATTAGTGAGTTCTGATAAATTATGCAGATCAAAGTAGATATGAAAAAGCAAAAAAAGTTTTGTGATTGATCAGATTTTCATATTAATTAACATGTTATGTTAATTAATGTTTTCCTACATATGAACATAGTATTGAATATATCTCTCTCTGTACACATTGTCTTGTTCTTAGCTGAAGAAGATGTATGGCAGGAGGCAGTGAGAATAATGTGTAATTTATTCAAGAAGCAGTGGAATGTGACTTGATATGTATACACAAAAAGCACTTCCATCCTCACAGTGTTCACAACAATTCATCATTCAGCCTATCTGCTGTCATGGTGTCTATGGTGAAGTTGGAAATATAGACAAATAGTCAGCGGCTGTGTCTATGGATGCTGATGCACTAATCATATTTGTTTTGAGGGATGATATGCCATAGACAGATATTTAAAAGTTGTCTGTAAGTTCTGCAGCAACCCACGAATAACTTCTTAATCTTAATAATTTAAGAAGTGTTAGATTTGAAATTTCCACATGAAAGACTCAAAAGTTGCATTGTCTCTTGACCTTTTCTGTTTTTCCTCAACAGTTTCAGTGAGGAGTGCGCTGCAACCATGCAGAACCACGTGACTTCACTGCTGGTGGTTCTGCTGCTCCTGTGCAGCTGCACTGGGATCCAAAGCCTCGACACTGCGCCCGTCCCTCTGTTTACCCAGTCTGTTTACAATGCTACCATTTATGAGAACTCTGCTGCTAAGACCTATGTGGAAAGTCCTGTCAAAATGGGAATCTACATTACAGACCCTACCTGGGAAATACGGTACAAAATTGTGTCGGGAGACAATGAGAACCTGTTCAAAGCTGAGGACTATCAATTGGGAGACTTTAGTTTTTTGCGAATAAGGACCAAAGGAGGTAGCAGTGCCATTCTTAACCGTGAGGTTAGAGACCACTATATTCTCACAGTCAAAGCCATGGAAAAGAATTCAAATGCTGAGGCTCGAACACGAGTCAGGATTCAGGTACTGGACACAAATGATCTTCGGCCACTGTTCTCCCCAACCGCTTACAGCATATCTTTACCAGAAAACACAGCTATTCGCACAAGCGTAGCCAAGGTGATGGCGACGGATGCGGATATCGGTACGAACGGAGAGTACTATTACAGCTTCAGAGAATGGACGGACATGTTTTCGGTGCACCCCACAAGTGGCGTAGTTACACTAACCGGAAAGCTGGACTACTCTGAGACAAAGCAGTATGAATTAGAGATTTTAGCAGTTGACCGAGGCATGAAACTGTATGGTAGCAGTGGATTTAGCAGCATGGCTAAGTTAACGGTACGAGTGGAGCAGGCCAACGAGCATGCACCGGTCATTACTGCTGTAACCCTAGCACCCTCAGACACAGACAAGGACCCTACTTATGCTGTCGTGACTGTCGAAGACAATGACCAAGGTGCTAACGGTGAGATAGCATCTCTCAGTGTGGTTGCAGGCGACCCTCTTCAACAGTTTAAAGCCATGCGGACAAGTCCAGGCAGTAAGGAATATAAAATCAAAGCAGTTAAGCAGGTCGACTGGGATAGTCAGCCCTATGGATACAACCTAACACTGCAAGCCAAAGACAAAGGAAGTCCACCCCAGTTTTCATCCGCAAAGGTCATCCATGTCACGTCCCCCCACTTTAAAGTAGGGCCTCCTAAGTTCACTCAAGCTATTTACAGAGTCAATGTGAGTGAATTTGCACCACTGCACACACCTGTTGTAATGGTGACAGCTGTGCCAAAGTATCCTCAACTTAAGTATGCATTTAGACACAAATTGGATAAAAATCATTTTGCCATTAATGCAGATTCAGGCTTGATTACAACAACTGGGCCCCTTCATGCAGACTCCATGAGCAGGTATGAATTAGAAGTTACGACCAGTGACAAACAAGCATTCGCAAAAGTAATCATCAATGTGATCGACGTGAACAACAATGCCCCAGAATTCAAACAGACATCTTACAAAGCTAGCATTGATGAAAATATGCCCATAGGTACTAGTGTACTAACCGTGAAAGCCAATGATTTAGACAGTGGGGAAAATGGATATGTCACTTACAGCATTGCCAATGTGAATCCCCAGCCCTTTGTCATTGACTACTTCTCTGGTGTCATCAGCAGTTCAGAGATTTTGGATTATGAACTGATGCCAAGAATTTATACCCTGAAAGTGCGGGCGTCTGACTGGGGTTCCCCTTTCCGACGTGAGGTGGAAAGTCAGGTTACAGTCACGCTTAACAACTTGAATGACAACAAGCCGCTTTTCGAAAATGTGGATTGTGACGTAACTCTGCCAAGAGACCATGGTGTTGGTGAGCAGGTCACAACCGTGTCTGCTATTGATGCTGATGAGTTGCAGTTGGTGCGGTACAGAATAAAAGCTGGGAATGAGTTGAATCTGTTTGAAATGAATCCAAACTCAGGCGTACTGTCTTTAAAGCAGCCTTTGAGTGAGGGTGAGGCTGCAAAAGTATCCTATCACAATTTGCAGATCATAGCCAGTGATGGAGAACACGAAACTCAGCCCATGTTTGTGAACATTACTGTCGTTACAGCACGTAAAACGGTCCAAGTAAAATGTGTTGATACTGAAGTTGCCAGCATGCTGGCGGAAAAGCTTCTGCAAGGAAGCAAGATCCACAGCCAAAGCGAACCCGAAGACCACTTCCAAGACTTTCACTCTGTGAATCGCTTTGCACCCCAGTTTGCAGAAACTTTTCCCAGTGTGATTGAGGTCAAGGAAGACTTGCCTGTTGGGGCCAGGATTGTCCATCTTAGCGCCACGGATTCTGACAGCGGTTTTAATGGGAAACTGGTTTACGTTATCTCCGGGGGTGATGCTGAAAGTCGTTTCGTCATTGACATGGACAGCGGATGGCTCAAAGTGTATGCACCTCTTGACAGAGAAACAACCGATCACTATACATTGAACATTACCGTCTATGACCTCGGAATACCGCAGAAGTCATCTTCACGTCTGCTTGACGTAAAGATCCTGGATGCGAATGACAACAGCCCACAGTTTTTACAGGACACGTACTCTGTGGACATAAGTGAGAGCACTGCGGTGGGCACGGAGATCATTCAAGTTGAAGCAAAAGATAAAGATCTTGGCGATAATGGCGTGGTCAGATACTCCATATTGGCAGACACAGATCAATTTGCTATTGATACAGAAACAGGGATCGTTACGGTGAAGAAGGCTCTAGACCGTGAGGTGCAACCCAGTTTTGTGCTCAAGATAGCAGCTCATGACCAGGCCACTGCTGAACCTCAACTTGTCTCGACCGTGTTGCTTAAAATCACACTGGAGGATGTAAATGACAACCCTCCGAAATTTATTCCTCCAAACTATCAGGTGAGAGTACGTGAGGATCTACCCATCGGTACTGTTATAATGTGGCTGGAAGCTCATGACCCAGATGTTGGGCCATCTAGCCAGGTACGATACAGCCTCGTTGACAACGGGGATGGGAAATTTGAAGTGGACAAATTGAGTGGCGCCGTACGAATCGTGCAGAATCTGGATTACGAGAAAAAGCAAGTGTACAGTCTCACAGCTAGGGCGAAGGACAAAGGGAAGCCGATATCTTTGTCCTCAAGTTGTCACATTGAGGTGGAGGTTGTGGACGTGAACGAGAATCTGTACAGGCCATTGTTCCCATCATTTGTGGATAAGGGATTTATCAAAGAGGATGTGCCCATTGGGACTTCAGTGATGAAAATCACAGCTCAGGATGAGGATAAAGGAAGAGATGGAGAAATCCGTTACTCCATTCGGGATGGGTCGGGTCTGGGGATCTTTACTATCGACGAAGAAACTGGTAAGTTATCTTCCTATCCCTTTTATCCATTCATGACCGGGGCGGGGTAGCGGGGGATGTTTTGTCAGGTCATGAATTATTCAGGAAACAAATCTCCTATGCATGAAAGTGGCCGGTGATATGAACGGTGCAAATGCGAAAGGACTAGCTGTATTAGAGGTGTTTTTTGGGGTGTACAGAAGGAGGGATTCATATAATTTTGTGTGGCATCAGTTGGATACTTGTGCAGGTTGGTGGTAGCAGTTGGATGTCTTTGAGAGAGCTGATGAAGAGCATCCTGATTCTTTTCATTTTTCTGCCGGAGGAGAGAGAATTGATGGCAGGAACAGATGGAGCAGCTGTCTCTCGGACCTGCTGTAGACATTCCACACTAGTTGCCGTGGTATTAAGAGGATTGCTCGCCCTCCCCACCCCCTACTTCCGTGCACACATACTTTTCTACTTGATTCTTTCTCTGTGTATTTTACTTTTTAAATAATCAAAGCAAGCACCGGCTATTTCTCATTTATAGATTATTTTGTTATGTAGGCCATAGGATACTTAACGTGTATGAACGTGAGCCGCTGAGAGTTACGGAATGGTGCTTTTTGAAGCAAACACATTTCAAAAGTCAACATCTGGCCTCATTATCTTTATACAAAGAATGTATTAATACCTCTCTCAGCTGGCCTGACCACTCAAAGCACCTGTGCCAAAAGCTTAAAATAAGCAGTCTGGAATTCCAACGGTCTTTGACACGGACCAACTATTGGCCACCCAGTGAAAAATGTAAGCCTCATATATCCAAAGCTCACAAGACTGTGAATATTAAGTGTTTTTCTTGGATTAATGGGTTTTTCTGCTGAGCTAAATGATTAATGCACAAACAGACCAGTGAAACGTCATGCATAAAATGTTTTGGACTTGTGTCTGGATGCATAACAAATCACCAGGTTAGTCAAGGTGGAAATGTATTACTAGTTGTACTGTAATCTATATCAAGGTAGCCAGGCATGTCTGCCTAAGAAAGTAAATTAGCAGTATCCTCTTTGAATCCCTTTTGGGAAATCTTTCTTTCTTGGGTGGTAAATTTAGCATGACAGGATGTGCTGGCATAGGGTTGTCCCCCCAACAAGACCATCTGTTGGCCATTGTGCCTGCCCAGTCTTATGGAGATTGGGCTTTGCTGCAGTTCCAATGGATGGAAGCTTTCTTGAAGATTTTTCCAAGTTGATTTGGGTACAGAAAGTAGTTAAATGGTGTCTTGAGTGAATCAGAAAGTTACAAACTTGAATGAGTTTGTCACCAAATACTTTGCAGGGCTCAACAGTCACTTAACAGATCTGCTACTTTTACATTAATTGATATTGTAGGCTTTACCGTAATGTTTCATTGCTGTGAGTATTGTCAATTGACAGTCCACTCAGAACCACCCCTAACTAGACATGCGGGTCACCAGGAGTCTCTGACCTTCTCCCCTGCTCTCTGACCCCCAAATTGATCTATCTGCTCTGGCAGCCATGCCATTGTCTTTTTCAGAGTCCCATTGTTAAGGATCATAGCCAGGACTGGTAGTAAAGCAAATATGCCTGAGGTAACAGCAGCTCTCATGGGAGTGGAAAGATTAGAAGAGGGATGGGTAGGAGGTGTTCAGGTTTGAGGTCACTACATGTAGGATGAATATCACATTTCAAGCAAGGAATCAATCTTTAAACCAAGGCTAGAGAATAGTAATAAAGAGCCATTTGTTGTTGTGCTCTAAATGGGTATTTCGAGAACAAGGGGTCACGTTGCTAGAGGCTATGGGTGTACCTTTAGTCATGTTTTATAAGAATGAACACCAAAAAAAGTCTAAGACACATCTGGGCCAGATTTGGTGCTTTGGAATATATTTTCCAAGCGTTTGTGCTGTTTACTTTTGTAGACCCCACAGGGGAGCGAGGAATGTGCAAATTAAATGTTTTCCGTCATTCATTTCTACCCCCCATTTTGTTCGCCTCAGCCCTACATGTTTGACTCCAGTAGTTCCGCCTTACAGGAATGTGAGGCTTCCGTCATTTATATCCCGTCTTCCCATAGATGTATTTTTGTTTGTCTGAGCGGAGCGAAAGCTTCCCTCAAAAACCTCAGTTCCTCAAGCATAGTATAAAATAATCTATTACTGAGACAATGAAACTTGAACACAATTAGTGCTTTAAAACAGAATGGTTACTTAAGATTTTTGGTGTGATTTGGTCTGCTTTTCCATTTCAGCAGTAAATAGCGAAGCTAGAAATCGGTCTGTAGAACCTCCTGCAGTGTTTACATATGTGCTTCTCACAAACATGTCAAGAGCAGGGGGCTATAATAGGCTCTGGTGAGACCTTAGTTCTCAAGCCAGGCAAATTCCGCCATGTGTGTGTTTGTCAAGATGACACACACACACAAGCACAGATGCACAAGTCATTGAGGTATGCGCTAAATTGATTGATGTCATCAGAGCTGTGCAAAGAATCTTGTGCCTTTATTTAATAAACCTCCTGTGGTAAATGGGAAGAAGTAAAGTGAAGAGCAAAGTCACGGGTCAAGGCTTTGATATTTATGAAATTAAATAAAAACAAACCTGAAAATGGTTGCAGATGCTGAGCCTTCTCAAGGGACACTGTAAGTGTCAGCTTCAAAGTCAGCATGAAGTCAACTATCAATAATAGTTAGATAAGCTCAAATTTATCATATGTGTGTGTGTGTGTTGTGGTTGTGAGAATATCAGCGAGACTTGGCTAGCAGGCAACCTACCGAAACCTCCTAGCAACCACCTGGAACACCGTAAAAATCTAGTTAGGATTTATTTTGAATTGAGAAACATTGCTTTGCTATCTTTAATGGAATCAGTCAAAATCTTCTTTTAAGAAGCAACTCATTAAAGGTAGTGCAAAAGAGCTCAAATTTTGAGTAGCTCTTAAATTCTGAGGCCAGTGACATTGTATGCTCAATTAGGTTTAACCTTTCATTTTACTCCTAATACCTCCTCCTACTAGAGCGCATTTTAAAGAACGTCTACCAGGCAGTTTTCTCATTTGTGTTCTGAGAATAGTACATTTCTGCTTTATTGTATTCATTTGCTCTGTAATGAAGTCGCCTCAGATTCTTTGCCCAGTTGACCACGCAAGATGTGATATAGCAATTTACACCTCTTGTGAAAATTTGCAAGGGTCACCTACACTGAAATGCGGAGTACACTTCACAGATCATTAAATTTAAGAAAATGACTCTGTACTTATCTTGATAAACACATCAATATCACATTTTAAGTACATTTAATTTGTTTCAGTGTTGGTATTTAATATCCAAAAGTATATGCCAAATAACCATCAAATAATTGAATCCACTTTTTGTTAAAGATTAGTTCACTTAAATTTGTTCTGATAATTTACTCACCCCCATGTCATCCGAGATGTTCAATGTGTTTTTTTCTTCAGTCAAAAAGAAATGAAGGTTTTTGAGGAAAACATGCCAAGATTTTTCTCCATATAGTGGACTTCAATGGGGATCAATGTGTTGAAGGTCCATATTGGAGTTTCAATGCAGCTTCGAAGCACTCTACACAATCCCAGCCGAGGAATAAGGCTCTTATCTAGTGAAACGATCAGTCATTTTCTAAAACAATGAAAATTTGTATACTTTTTAACCACAAATGCTCATCTTGCACTAGCTCTGCGATGCACGTTTATGACTTCACACATTATGTAATCACGTTGGAAAGGTCACACGTGGTTTCATTTTTCTAGGTTTAGGGTAAGTGTCTAATTTTCTCCTCCAACTTTAAAATCGTTCAACATCGTTGTTTTACCTTTTTTGTCAAGAACGTTTGACTTGATCTTTGTATTTTCACCTTGTAAACACTAGGTTGCTACTTTTGCCTGTGTCACGCATGACCTTTCCAACATGACTATGTAATGCATTAAGTCGTGGAGACAGAGCTAGTGCAAGACGAGCATTTGTGCTTAAAAATGTATATAAATATTTGTTTTAGAAAATGACAGATCATTTCGCTAGATAAAGTCCTTATTTCTCTGCTGGGATCGTGTAGAGCCCTTTGAAGCGGCATTGAAACTGCAATTTGGATCTTCAACCCGCTGATCCCCATTGAAGTCCACTATGTGGAGAAAATTCCTGCTTTCCTCAAAAACCTTGAGTAAATTTGAACATACCTACTCAGACATTAACATACAAACATACCTGCTTGAGCCAGACACCATTAGGTCAGAGAGTGCCCCATAATGCTGAGCATGCAACCATGTCTAATCCCCCTGACTCGCTGCACAAAAATATCTGTTTGTGCATGAAGCAGCATTGAAAACCAGTGACTTTTTGCTCTTCCCCATGTGACTGATGAGCAGAAAATGTAGCTTGACTTGTAATACAGCAATGCTTTTATAAGAAATAACATTTACAACTTCTGGTTAGATGTTTCAAAGATTGATTATTCACTAGGCAAAGCCAAAATCTTCAAACTCAGTCTCTAAATGCATTTTAATTTATGTTCTCTGTCGTTTTATTAACATAACTGTTAACATCTTTCACTCTTTTAAGTCCATATGCTCTGGCAAGCCTTTTTGGAATTCTCTTTGAAGACATACAACCCCACTATCTTTTTTAGTACATTTCAAAATGCACTTTTGTAGTAGCCAATGCAGCATTTTTGAAAACTCTGTCCACTTGATACTTACTAATGCAAATGAAGTTCTCTGTTCATTAACAATTCTTTTAGCACTTTTGGAGGAGAGAAATTCGGAGAACAGAATTGCACTTCTAAGAACTGGCTCATAAGTGTCACTGAGGCGTATGTTTTTGATTTCCCTAAAAAGAGTCAAATAAGATTTATTGATTTGTAATCCGACTACACTGGTCTGCCTGTTTTTAATTTCCCTCAAAAGAACCGGATCATAATTCATTGATGACTTGTACCTTACTGGTGGTCGTGTTGTATGCATTGTAGATTCAGCAGTGGTTATGTGGCACTATCACTAAAACACTATCAGAGTAGTTGGGATTTTCAAAACTTGCTTTGCAGCAGGTATTGGCTGTTGTTCCTCAGACTAGTAAAGAAATGAATTAGTTTAATGTACAAAGCACTAGTATGAGAGTGTGCATGTGTTGCTCTTTGTGCCGTATCCCCTATATGCCCTTCCTGTGGGGAGAAAGGTTGGCTGATTCTTTCTGATGCCAGATAACAGAGGAATGTGCTGGCGGCTTTGTCTTCTCATGTTTGGCTACTTCTCGTTTGGCCCGGGCAGGGAGAAGGAGAAGGGGGTCATCTATATGAAAGGGGTCGGGAGTGAATTTTTCTCCCCTGTAACGACCATACCCTGGCACTCTTTTGCACTCGCTTTCTTTTTGTGTCAAAATATTGAGCCTATTGTGTGACTATTCTCTTCTATTACCCATCTCAACATCTCATCATCTTTTTCCATCTCTCAGGAGTGTGACTACTCCTTTTCCACTTTTTTTTGCAGTGGGTATATGACTGGCTGACTCCGTGTAGTCTCTGCTTGAGCCGTGTTGCTGGGGCAACCGGATTCTGGAATGCAGGATCAGGAGTTGATTGTAGGGTGCTAAATGAAAAGCACACTTTCTCTCGTTAAAGTCGACTGCCGTCTCCAACTATCAGGTCCCATTTTTGTGCACTCGTGCTGATGTTAACTCTTGTTATTTTAATGTTCCCTAAATAAAAGCCAGTTGAGCGAAAGAAGACCGGCTATGCCAAAAACAAACCAGAAGCGGAGTGTTTTTGGTCTTAGACGTGTGCGCTACAGGATTGATGGTTTGATGTTAAGCCCAGTATTTCATACTTAAATTCCATATGCCATGGTCCAGCTTTCTGCCATGCCAATTCTCATTACGGTGGGCGATGTTGCAGCGTTCACTGTTCCCATGTGATGTCACAGATTTTTTAACGAGAATCGAAGGCGAGTGACAGCAGATGTAAACACGGTGCTGGTGGAAGCAGAGTGCGAAACCGGAGACGCTAACCACCGACGCGAGACAAACTGTATGATGCATCTGCTCCCAAACTGTATCTGACTGTGCGTCAAAGTTAACTGACATTTTAGCATTGCGCATCCTGGGACTATGAATGTCACACCCACGGCTTTTCTACTCAGAGGTTGGAAATGAGAAATGAAGATGAATGCTTTTTATTTCACTGTTGGGCTTTTGCGCTCGACGGATAATCACAACAGCTTGCCACAAAGGCACAGCAAATCATTGCATCATGCAGCGGTCAGCGAAACTGCAGTGTTTTCCGCTAAAAACTTGCACAACTACTAAGTGTGTATATGTGCATTTAGACAAATGTATTGTTTTGTGTGCATTTTGGCAATACAAGCCAACATTTAAACAAAGGCACGACATATCATCACATTGCCCGATTTCACTGAGGTAGTCTGTTGTACAAAGCAGCACCCTGCAGCACCCTGCAGCACCCCACTAAGCGATTCTCAGTGCATGTTCATTATCACATATTATCTTAACCAGCACTAGAGTCTATTTTAAAATAAATCTTGAGATGGATATGCCATGTGCTGCAGTGCACCCTCTAACTTCAAATGATTGGTTAGGCAGTTTTACTGAACACTGACAATCACCAAGATAAATTATTAATGCTGATTTTAATCTGTTCTTAAGTGGTTAATTACCTGATCTGTTCTTAAGTGTTTCATTAACATACTTGTGGTTAGAGCTTAATGATCAGGAGAAAATCTGATTGTATATTTTTTTCTGTTAAATATAGGGATTTGAAAAGCTCCAGATTTGCTTCACTTGTTTGTATGGCTTTACCATTTAATATAGAATTATATTGTGTAATAATAATTAATAATGATTTAGTTTGTAGGGATTAGCCCAAATCCGAATACAGTGTTTGGAAAGGAAATGATGCGTACTATGGAACCCCTAAAGGAAATAAATACGAGATGGGAGGAAAAAATATATTTCACTTGCAATTATATTATTTTTACTGCATAAAAATTGCGGATATCAGAGAGCCACTATTAATATGCGGCCCATTGAAAACGCTTTTGAATGCGCGCTCGCTTTTCACTTTCACTTTCGAGATTCACAATCACATGTACTCTGTGTATACTACGGACCAGCAGTACTTGCCACACATTTACAAGTTAGATGTTTGTCGGTGGTGCTCAGTAGGGCTGGGTGATATGGCCAAAAAATTATCAAGATTATCTTTTTCATATCAGTTGATATCGATAATTATCACGAAAAATGTAAAGTTTAAATGCAGATTTTTGCCTCCAATATGAAAGTTGTAAAAACCAGATGGTTAATTATGGTTTTAAACTATTCTTTATGGTCAGAACATGACAAATATTTTGTTTTTGAATTCTTTACACTTTTCCAGTAATTTTTCCTTAACAAAATAAATCAATAATAATAATACTAAAAATCTTAGTTCTACATGTTCTAATGAGTAATATTGTTTTAAATCAAGAAACAGGTTTATGTTGCCACATAATGTTAATAATAATAACATTTTTTTGTCTCTTAGAAATGCACATTTGATAGTAGCTTGAGCTAGGATGCAAATGTATATTTATGTTCATTATCAAAATATCTGTAAAAAATTGTAGCAACCTCATTTTATATGGCAAAATTTAATTATTCTGACTGCTTAAGTGTTTTTTTTTTTTTTTTAATAACGATGGTAACAATTCATAGTAGCATACATTTAGTTAATGATAATCACAGTTAAAACCACAAATATAGCACCTCAGTAACGTGGTAAAAATGTAATGTGGTTTCTATAAATTTGTATGAAAAACAGTCTAAATACATTTAGTATAAATGCATAAACACTTTAGCTTAATCACAAAAAATACTGTTAATATATTCCATTACTCCTCCTTCAATACACTTAATACACAACTACATTAATAATATAAAAAAAAACACATGATTGCCCACATATCTGACACAATACCATGGTGCACATAGTGCTACTACAGTAAATTCATGGTAAATGATGGTGATTTGTAGAATAGAAAGCCGTCTGACTGTATCGTTGTGCACACTGTTTCTCCTCTTTGTCAGCGCTGGCTGGCTATAAACCAAGTTATGTGTGTTCTTCTCTGAATTCAAACACTTCACACTGGAACTCACGGCACTATTTAGTGGTTGCGTGACCGAGACTCTTCAGCGATTTTATGTACTGTAATGTAACAGGCTACCACTAGCAAGCGGCTAACCATGTCCCTTTAGAGTCTCGGTAGAGTGCGTTATTCATTTTCCATGCCTTTCCGAATTATAAGCAACCTAAAATTCAGAGCACATGCATGATGAGTTTGTGTGGTGTGACATTTAATGCAAACCATGTTGCTGTAAGACACTGAAAGCACAGAATCATGAGCTGCTCACGTGTAAAAGAACACAGTGCCGCACTGAAATGCTATGTTCATATATTTTTTTTAATTGAACTGTAGTCTTTGCAATTTGATAACTGGGCTAAGCCATATTCTGATTTCAGCTTTAATTTAGTTTTTTGCATGCGGTGTGGTGGTGTTAAACTTTATAAATAGCAGTTAAAAACGGCAACAAGGATAATGTGTATTGCCATTTTTTGTGTCTTTTTGCCTAGGTGCGTTTTTAGATTTTTAGTTATAAGACTGCCCATGGAAACTCCCTCTGAAACAATCAAAGTAGGAACATACCCCCTTATTTAGACTGGTTCATTTGTTATGAACGCTTGAATGTATGTAAACTGATATCACAGTGTCTGTGTTTGTTTTGGAATGTCGGTTGCAAAGCTTTGCCCCTAGATAACGGTTAGGTATAAATTCACGTTCGTAATGACATGTAAAGGTGTAATTAGGAGCCTAGTTAAGAGTCAAACATCTGGGGTTTGAACCAAATGACTTTTCTATTCCCTGTGTTTTACTGCCTCGCCAGACTCCTCCCTGCAATATTTTAAACGCCTTTGATCCTCGCCACACAGAAACACTCCAAGGAGCACACGTTTATAAATAGAAAAGTGAAAGGAAAAAAAGAAGTGAGGCTTTCAAAATGTCAAGGCAGCACCCTGTATGAAACATACTCTCACTTCATAGTCTTATCAGCCTTCCCAAAAGAGGAGAGAAAAGCTCTCCGGCATGAACTGGGACGCTAATGCGGCGGCCTAGCGATAATGCCAGTGCCGACTATGTCACTGGGCAGCTATTTCATGCTTCGAAAAAATGTTGTTATAACTGAGGACAGACGCTCGTTATCAGGAAGGGCTCAGAGATTGGAGTCAATTCACGGGGGAAAGAGCATGCTTAAAGTACAAACATGATATTTAAACAAACAGACCGCGCTCACTGCCAGGCCTCTGCAAAAACACAAGGTCTTCTGGACAATGGGATCTGTCTGGGCAAGTGTCAAAAGAAGCTCTCAGCTGGAATTAATAGGGTAAAGCAGGCAGGAAAAAAACTCCCCTTTGTTGCTTTGGCAAATTTCCTCTTCTTTTTCTTTCTGCTTTTTTATGAACCAGCTTAGAATTGGTCAGAATTTGTGTTTTTCTCAATATTGCAGTATATAGGTTTATATCTTAACTGGCCTGTTTTGCAAAAGTGATTTCTGCTCACTCTCTGCTTTTAAGATGATTAGATTAGTGTGATATGTAGAGCGAGACAGTGCGCTATATTAAGTCGGTCAAATCATTGTGTTCTCCTAAGTATGATTTTTCCCTCCAGCCAGATGTTGCAAGCTGTTTTTCAGTGGTAGTCAGGTTGGTAGTTGCTTTGTTAGCCCGGACGATATAGTGAAGACGCAATGATGCGTAACACGGAAATAGAGGGTTGACTCGAGAGGCTCCGCAAGCCGTAATCACTTGTCCAGGATGCCCTGCAGATAAGATGGCTTTTGTGTGCCACAGTGTTTGTTAAAGTCATCAAGCACTCGTTCTTTAATTGCTTCCTCAATCCGCTATTAGAGGCCGATAACCTTGGCAGTGGGAGTCCATTTTCCCAAAATAGATTTGTGTTCCAAGGAAGTTTTAGCCTAGAGTGCATCTTTTCCCAAACATGCATTTATTTCTTTTTTTAAAGTTATAAAGGTCATGCAATATTCTGTATATTTAGGACTCAAGGTCAAGGATGGCCTGCAGGCCTACATGCATTTTTATGGCTTGTAAACTTAAATATTAGGTTTTGTTTGGTTGCAAGTTCTACTTGTGAAAAAAGTGTATTTGATGATTTATAATAAATAATAATGTTTTGTATAATATAATTGAAAAAGATATATACATTTAAATTTTGATTATTTATATTTTTTGTGTTGGGGCCACTGATCACATTTAATCATGTTTAAAATCATACTTAAATGATAATGATAATAATTAAATTACAGTTTGTATGTGAATTTGAAAAAAAAAAGTAGAGATATCGGAAAATAATCTAATCTAATATTTATAATATTATAATATACTATTTATAAAGTTCATAAGTATAAATCTTGATATTATTATTATTATTATTATTTTTATTTTTTTTATTTTTTTTTTTTTTGGTGTTGGGGCCACGGAAAATTTCAGCAGAATTCAGCTAGGTAAAATATATTTAATTATCTGTTATTATATATATATATATATATATATATATCTCTTGTATGTTAACACATCAGTGAAAATGTTGGCAGGACAGTTAGAAATCTAAAATAATGGCTGAAACAGAAGAAAATCCTTCTTTTGAGGCCAGTTATTATTCATGGCTCTATGAAGTAATTATTAAGTTCATTTGTAGTACAAGTATTCTTCCTACTAGGTGCTCCTGCATACATTAAGTAAAAGTAAATTGGGGTAGAGCCCTTTCAAAGCCCCTGAAAAAAAGTCTGGGAACCAAGAGCATGATATGATTAAAGTTGGGAAAGGAGGGGTGAGGTGGGGTGATGGGAGCTTAGCCGAGGGTTCCCTCATAATACTCTCGGTTCTGACACTGGAATCTCAACTATTTCTCTGGAGTCTCGGGAAAGAAAAAGATCGAGAAAAGAGTGAAGCGGGAGGTGGAGAGAAAAATCGCTGAGAAAGTTTATGTAAGCATGTGAGCAGGAGGCCTAAGAAGGTTGAGGAATGCAGGAGCCCGGCAAACAGAATTAACCAAGCCAGTTCAAAGAGAAACGGACCACTTTTTTTTAAAAGTGCAGACCAGGGGAATACACGTTTTAAGATGCCTTAACTTATCCCTCTGCTTCAACCACCTCCACTACATATGTGAAGCTGTGTAGAGTCACTCTCTGAAGGTCAGAGAATTGCTCAGAGTTAGTCAGGCTTTGCTTTGATGATATTCACAGCAGTTCTGCGAACGTCAACTGCGCTTACAGGAGCTGAAGTCTTGTGGCGCATCCTCCGCCAAAAAGATGATGATATTGACAGTTTTTTGAAGCCAACTTGACTCTTTCTTGAAAATGAGCACTAGGGATAAACAGGGTTTTACATATCATAATCCTCTATTTGACAACCTTGGTAATCTCTTTCTGGCTTCCTAATTTGGTGCAATTGCCAGCTTTTCGTTCGCATACAATTTGCAATTTCTCAAACTGTGTTTGAATGTATGTAGAATGAAGGAGCAAAGATTTCTTCAGCTATCATGGGCTTATCATTAGAAAGTAAACTCACTTTAAACACACTTTTCAAGCTCTCTACACTGTAAAAAAAAAAAAAAAAAAAGTTGTTTCAACTTAAAAATGTAAGTGTTCATGCTTCCTTAAAATTTTAAGTTTAGTCAACATGAAATGTTAAGTTGTACTACATGAATACATGGATATTTGAGTTGAGTAAACTTAAAATTTGAAGGCAGCATGAACACTTACTTTTTAAGTTGAAACAACTTTTTTTTTAAAGTTTTTTACAGTGTAGTTTAGTTTGTCCACCAACAATGTCCAACATTGGATTTACGTACATCACCAGAATGTGTTCCCTCCATTCTTCTGAAAGAATCACGGTATAGTGTCATTTCACATCTAAAATAACACTAAAATTCAAAAGTTTGCATTTTATTTCAAATTAAATTAACACTTTTATGTAGCAAGGATGCATTAAATGGTTACAAAAAATGCTGTTCTTTCTGTGATACAGAAAACTTTGTAATTTTAAAATATATTAAACTATTATTTTTTCAATTATTATTATTATTTTTTTTTACAATATTACTGTTTTTACTGTATTTTTAATCAAATAAATGCAGATCTTACAGATCCCAAACTTTTGAACTGTATTGTTTTTAATTGCATTTAGTCGTAGGATAGGCATAATTTTTAAAAACAAAAACACATTAGGGCTGTGAAGTTAAAAGTCTGAGTTTGCGTAAGATATGTGTGTGTACTGTGTGTAATTATTATGTATATAAAAATACACACAAATTTATGTATATATTTAAGAGAAATATGTAATGTAATTTTTTTTTAATTTATGTAATTTAAATTATATAAAAATCATAATACATACTTATAATTGTAAATATTTCTTAAATGTATACATGAATGTGTTTGTAATTATCTATACATAATAATTACACACAGTACACATATATATTAGGCAGACTTTTATTTTGTATGCGATTAATCATGATTAATCGTTTGACAGCCCTAATTTTCACATAATAAATATTTAGATTATTGCAGTGTAGCAGTATATAATAACAGTTCCACTAATAATAATAATTTTGAATCGTCTGTATGTTTCAAGATATGTGTTTTCAAGATTTAAAGTGACAGTGAACCAGAAATGACCCAAGCTGAATTCATTCATGTGACCATCAGCTCACAGCATGTCATTGAACTCATACTGCCTAGTAAGCCATGTGTCCAATAAGACCCTTCTCTCTGACCCTCATTCTGGGAAAGTTGAGAAACATTAGAAGGGGGAAGGCTGCATGGAGGCTGTGCAATTCCCCAATCCACTTAACATTCCCATCATTATGGCTCTTGATACTCTCAACCAGGACCAAACTTTAGCATGTCAAGTCAAGATCTGAAAGCCTTCATGCTTGTTAACTCATTGTGGAGATGGTGTGGTCATGGCCGTCTCATGATTTAATCAGTCACTGGGGATGTCGAACCAGTCTGAGAATGAAATTTGCTTCCTTTCTGTCTCTCTTCGCACACACAAATATGCACACACACCTACGTGCAAGGTCAGCCATGTTGAGTCAGTGCGAGCGCTTCTTATTGTTCATTGAGGCACTCAGGTTGCTGTGAAATGTCTCGCTTCAGGGTGAAGAAATGAACAGACAAAGCAGCCAGAAAAAAAAGAGCTGCTGTATTTCTGTCATCATATTCTATCGCTTCAGGGCGGGTTTCACAACTTCCTCAACCACAGTCGATTAAAAGGTGTGGCAGAATACCTATGAAACAACCTTAATGCACTGAGTGAATCATTACAATTACAGATCGCACGGATTGTGTTTGAATATGCCAAGACGTTTGTTCGGAATTTCCAAATTCCAAGTCTTGTTTGAACTTAACCGGGCTACATCTACTGAAGATAAAGAATTTAACTTTGGGGAAATATTTTTTGTAAATATAAACTTCTTGTTGCACTCGTGTGCTTAAGAGTGTACTGGCAATTAAGCTTGCGCTTTAATGCTGAAGAATGCCTGAAGCTTCTTTATAACAATAGCTTCTTCTTAGTCAGGGTTGGTTAGTATTGTAAAGGACTCGTGTTTACGAATTGGAATCCTGTTGGGAATGTTTATTGTTAGGTAAATGTTCTTGCATGTCAATTCGGATCTAATCCACTCAATCAGGCTTGTAGAAGACAATTGATAGTGGGCAGTTAAGCTATTGAAAGAAGAAACTATATATAAAAATGTGGCATGCAGTTGCTTCAAACAGTGGTATGAAGCTATTCAAAACATCATCCAATGTAAATCGTGATAATCGTAATTAATAATCGCAGTTACAATTTCAAGGGAATAATCGACACACATACAATGCACACATACATGTGTATATTTAAAAAATAGGTAATATATATTTATTAGTGCTGTCAAACAGTTAATCGTGATTAATCGCATCCAAAATAAGTTTTTGTGTACATAATATATGTGTGTGTACTGTGTATATTTATGATGTATATATAAATACACACATGAATGTATAAATGTAAGAAACCCCCTTATGTTTATATATTAAAAATATCTATATATAAATCAGTTATATGAATATAAATATACACATGAAAATAAATGTAAATATTTTCAAAATATATACTGTATGTGTGTGCATTTATATATATATATATACATAATAAATATACACAGTATGCACACATTATGTAAATAAAAACGTTTTATTTTGAATGCGATTAATCGCAATTAATTGTTTGACAGCACTAATATTTATGTGTAATATAAATCATATATAAATATGTGTATATTTTTATATATACATATACACTGAAAACCCTAATAAGTTAATTGGACTAAATTGATTGAGTAAACTCGTTGCCTCAAATTAATTGAGTAATGGAATCTTCCAAAACCTGCATATTTAAGTTTATTTAACTTGGCGGTTTTGTAGACTGTACTTAAATCATTCAGTTCAACAAACTTAGCACTTATTTAATGTACTTAAACGATTTTGTTCACTTGGTATTCATTTTTTTAAGTGTACTTATATATTTAAGTTAACTCAACATGAAAATGTAACTTAAAACTGTTAAACAATGTTCTTATATTTGACTGCAAGTCATGTCAGTAGTAGCACAACAAAAAACAAATAAAAAAGCTCATAAAATGGTTATTGATAGTTAATAAAAATAAATAAAATTGAGTTGTTACCATTGTTGTGATTCACATGCTGAATGTTGAAGTCTGTGTGTGACTCATGCACATTACCCCAAATATTAAAAGATTATATAAACGCAGTTAAAAGCTTCTTATAGTGTTTATAAAAAAGAAAATCAGTAAATTTGTAAAATCATTAATCAGCATAAAAAAACCTCATGATTTAATTACCTAATTACCTAAAAAACCTAATGATTTAATTAGAATATAGATCACCTTTGAAATCAAAGAACTCTGATTTCATGCTGCATTGTTGCAACAACAGAAAGAAAACTATAGTAATATAAACAAAGTTCCAAGTGCCCAACCAAAAGTAACACTATTCACTATAATGGTGAGTATTTGAAAAAAAAAAAAAAAACCTTTTCAGGAAAATCAACATTAATTTATGAAGTCAGCTTATGTGATGTTCTCTCAAATATTTCAGTTGTATTGAAAATTCAACATTCAAGATGACTTTTTAAAATGATTTTTTTTTTCAAATGATTAATCATGATTTTGAGCTCACAACACTTGAAATCTTAAGTTTATGCATTTTGATAGTAAATAAGTTAAATGAACTCATATTTTTAAGTAATAGGTCCAAAATGCAAAATTTTAAGTAATGTTTAGTCAACATTACTTGATTGTATAAGTAAAGACAGCATTAGGGTTTACAGTGTACATGTTATATTATCTTAGATATTTTATATTTCTTAAATATATATACGTCACAGTGCACACACGTATTATGCAAACACAAACTTTTATTTTGGATGCGATTAATCGCAAGGAATCAATTTGACAGCACTAATAATTTTATACTCACTCACACACACACAAAAGTCAGATTTAAATTGATATGAATGACAGTTTTCGCACCAGATGTGCCAGTGTGAATAGTTTTGTTAACTATTCACCTTCATCACCAGTTCACTCTGTAAATAAGTGTCAGAAATGCTGAAAGTATACAACAAAAATGTAGTGAATTTTAGCTTAGTGCGGTATATCAGATTCAGGCTTTAGTGAGAGTGTGTTTGTGCGTTGGTGAAGTCATCATCCTCTTGACTGCTTTTTCAGCAGTGCCCTTTTGAGCTTGAAGGAGCTGCTTTCTTTTGTGTGTATCCACCGGTCATCCAAATGAGCACTCAAGCATGGACAGTCGTTTGGCAGAGACAAAGCTCATTTTCTGTTTCACCCGTTCTCTCTTCCGCTACCACCTCTTTCTGGTCCACAACTATCGTTAAGCTCCTCTGACTCTATTTGACACATTCTCATACCCTGCTAGCCGCTCACAGACACACACACTCGTTTGTCTTTGCTATTCATCCTTCTCAGCGAAATAGCTACGAATAAAAGATATTTGGACTTTTTGTCCACTCACCCTCAGTTCAGTACACAAAGGGAAAGTTCACCCAGAAATGAAAATTCTGTCATTAATTACTCACCCTAATGTCATTCCAAACTCGCAAGACCTTCATTCATCTTAAGAACGCAAATTAAGATATTTTAGATGAAATCCGAGAGCTTTCTGACCCAGCAACGGTACTGCCACGTTCAAGGCTTAGAAAGCTAGTTTTTCTCAGATTTTATCAAAAATATCTTAAATTGTGAAGACGAACAAAGGTCTTACAAGTTTGGGACGACATGAGGGTGAGTAATTAATGACAGAATTTTACATTTTGGGTGAAGTAACCCTTTAAACTTGTACATGTGTACTAGTTAATCTTCTGTGCTAAACGAATCCTTTACAAAGTTCAGTTTAACAACCTTAAAGATGATTTATGATGTTGTCAAGCAAGATTTGCAATTATTATTGCTCATACTTGTGGTAAGGGATTTAAACAAATCCCTGCCCTAAGCATTAAAATTATATATGTAACTCATCTCACGTTATTTGTGCTTCAACATAAACAATACTTCAAATAAAGAGACTTTTGAGTATGTTATTAACTTTATATGCGACAACTTTTATTACATGGTAAACATTAGAATCAGATTATCATTAGAGAGTGAGTTGTGCTGCTTAATATTGTTGTGGAAACTGTTATATGTTTTTTTTTATCCTGAATAGAAAGTTCAAAAGAACAGCGTTTATTTTAAATCTAAATATTTTGTAACATTATACATGCTTTTACTGTCACTTTTGAACCCCGAACTCTTTTGAAAATGTAAACCCCAAACTCTTTTGAAAATGTAAAAAAAAAAAACAATGAAGTCTTGCTTTTTCCATTTGCCTAATTTCTTATGCATGTTCCTTCTTTAAGAATTAACTCTGCAGAGCTTTTACAATGTTGAGTATATAACAGTGCTGATCTATGGGCCACCCTACACCGACAGCCATGGGCAAGATGAAGTGAGCTATCCGTTTCCTTTCTCTCACCTCCTATATTAGAGCCTTAAGCTATCCAGCTAAAGTCAGGTGTTACGGATCAATGATGAATGAAAAATAAGGCCAAGAAGGTCAAATAAAACAGCCCGAGCCTGTGAAAAGCAGCACTTTTTCCTTGTCTTTTTTTAAAGGAGTAAGTCTCTTCTTTCTCACGTAACACCCTTGAGGCTACATCTAGTCTTCTGAGTTTGCTAAAGCCCAGCAGAGCAAGTTAAGAAGACAAAGAACCAGAACTGGCACTACGCACTCTGCGAAAAGATTGTTCTGGAGCAAATCGGATAACGTTGCCGCTTCCTTGTTGCTTACGTCCTTGCACTGCATACTTGTACTTTGCAACTAAACATGAATGCTGAGTAGGCTTAAATGAAGTTGGAGTGAATGAGACTATTCTTAAATGTTTGCAACCTGAATAAACACCGGATCTTTAGATTTCTTAACCAGCTAGGTATAATCTCAAAGTTCAGGGCTCAGGTTTAATCGGATCGAGTTTTCAACGACAGGAGCCTCCCTGTTCAGGCAGGAGCAAACTTTGGCCAGGGAGTGTCTATCTAGCTCTCTTTCTTTATTCACACACCCCACCTGCCTGCCCTCAGTAACGATGAGATCACTCGGCTACTGATAACATTACAGGTCTTTTCAGGCAAGCCAAATCTTTATTGCCCTTAACCAAGCCTACGCTTTATTTGGCATGATACAATAAAATATAAGTAAGATACAATAAATCGCAATGAATCATTCTGCAGCATAAATTACACCACACCTTACAAATATGGAGATCACAGTCCAAGTGCTTCTTTTGCTCTCGCCATCATATGTGATGGATTCGACTGCTCTTTGTATGCAGTCCTGCTGTTTGCTGTCTGACGGCCTCCACCTCTTCTTCCTCCCCCATTTCATTCCTTTATGGCAGTGAAACAGAGAGTCTTGCCCGTCTGAATAGACAGACTGTTGACACAGCTGAGTGCAATGCAGCACACATGTGAAACGTCTCTAATGTTTTGTGATTGCTAGGTAGAGAGCCGCACAGGTGACTCTCGCTCTAAGCTAGCGAGTTTAATAAAGACATTGTACACTTAGAGGACCAATAAGACAAACTATAGGAGGTATTAGGTTCCCACTTAAATCTATCAAAGACACTTATCTGCTTCTAAGGCTGCCATTATCATAGGCAATGCATAATGGGTATAGGATGTTGTGGCTGTGAAATGTCGAAATGCTATTTAAAGGTCTACTTTTGGTTTTTTAAACATTCAGAATGAAACATACAGTGAGTTGCACTCATTTGTGATGAAAACCAACCAAATGCCATTTATTTTGGTACTTGTTGCAGAAAACAGAAAGACAGCAGAAGATAAAAAAAGGATAAATATTTTACATTTTTTATTTTATGTTCTGAAACATATAAAATGACTTATAGTTGACAAATAACCATTTAAAACAGTTTATTTTCATTTAAGTAACCCTGGATTACAAAACCAGTCTTAAGGGTAAATTTTGTAAAATTGAGATATATGTATATAATCCGAAAGCTGAGTAAAAAAGCTTTCCATTGATGTATGGTTTGTTAGGATAGGACAATATTTGGCTGAGACACATCTATTTGAATATCTGGAATCTGAGGGTGCAAAAAAATCGAAATATTGAGAAAATCGCCTTTTAAAGCTGTCCAAATGAAGTTCTTAGCAATATTATTAATCAAAAATTAAGTTTTGATATGACATTTACAAAATATCTTCATGGAACATGATCTTGACTTAATATCCTAATGATTTTGGCATAAAAGAAAAATTGATAATGTTGACCCATAACAATGTATTTTTGACTGTTGCTACAAATATGCTACTTTAGACTGGTTTTGTGATCCAGGGTCACAAATGTAACAACAAAATACATTAATAATTACTAAATTACTGCATGCTTTTTAAAAATCACTTTTACTTTTTTTAAAACATTGCCTACTGTGTAATTACACATTTACTGAGTACTGAGTAATATGAATGTACCTATGCATTATGTATTGTTATTACCACGGTAAATATATGTAACGTGTAGCAAGGACACCCTAAAATAACCTTATTTTATTTCAGTTGATACACAATTGATAATTAGTTTCTTCATTTTACTTTTAAATGGCACTACGATTCTTCCATCGCATACACTCATAGATGTAAAGTTAAAGAGTTAAATAAAAATTCCTGTTTTTGTGTCTCATTGAGATGGTTCTAAGCTTTCTTTATGTTCCCCTCAGGTGTGATCCGGACACAGGAACTGCTGGACCATGAGACCGTGCCTCACTACTGGTTGACAGTCTATGCCACTGACCGTGGTGTGGTCCCGCTGTCTTCCTTCGTGGAGGTCTACATCGAAGTCCAGGATGTCAACGATAATGCCCCACAGACCTCTGAACCTGTCTATTATCCATCCGTCATGGAGAACTCACCCAAAGATGTCTCCATCATCCAGATTGAGGCCTTTGACCCAGACACCAAGTCCAGTGAAAAGCTGTCTTATAAGATCACTAGCGGGAACCCCCAAGGTTTCTTCAGCATCAACCCTAAGACTGGTAAGTGCTTCAAGAAGCTTTGTTTTCATCTTACAGTCCTTCTAGCAGTCGATTTGAAAATGCTGAGGTTGACAGGAATAGACTGTGAGTTTGAAGTTTAACTGATTTATCAAATGTGACCTTGGACCACAAAACCAGTCATAAGTCGCATGGGTATATTTGTAGCAATAGCCAAAAATACATTGTATGGGTCAAAATTGTCTGTATGTCTTTTATGCCAAAAATCAATAGGGTATTAAGTAAAGATCATGTTCCATGAAGATATTTGGTCAATTTTGTACCATAAATATATCAAAACTTCATTTATGATTAGTAATATGCATGGCTAAGAACTTCATTTGGACAATTTTAAAGGCAATTTTCTCAATATTTTGATTTTTTGCACCCTCAGATTCCAGATTTTCAATTAGTTGTATCTTGGCCAAATGTTGTCTTATCCTAACAAACCATATATCAATGAAAAGTTTATTTGTTCAGCTTCCAGATGATGTATAAATCTCAATTTAAAAAAACTGACCCTTATGACTGGTTTTGTGGTCCAGTGTCACAAATGTGATTCAACAGGATTTATTGACATATAAATAATTGCTATTTTAAATTATTCAGCACACATATTGGTCAACTGCTTCACTAAAAACATGTTCTGTCTTGTAAATGTTGTACAGCACTGAGAAATTAATTATATACCAGAGTATATTTTGCATGAATTCAGGAAAAACCTACAGGCTAAAATTTCAGGTTCAAAAGTAATTTTCTTTTTTGAAAGAAATAAATACTTCTATTTAGCAAGGACACATTAAATTGATTAAAAATGGGACTGAATACATTTAAAATGTTGCGAAAGATTTATAGTTCAAATAAATGCAGTTTCTTCACCTTCTGTTTGTCAAAGAATCCTGAAAAAGGATGCAACAGTATTGCTGTTTTTACTATCAAATAAATACAGCCTTGGTGAACATTTCAAAAACATCTTAAAACTTTATTGACCCCAGTAATGAACAGCAATGCATATGACAACTAACAGCCATTCTGTTAATTATTTATTCAGCTGACGAACAAATCTGTGATTCATTTCCTGTCCAAGCATGGTTTGCACAACATATTCTGTTCGAAACGGCCTTTTCCATGTCACATCGACCTATATCAGTACAATGAAAATGGTGTGTCAGAGACAACTTCCATCTACAGGACGCATACAAACAGTAAAAGATAGGTTAGCTACGTCTTAATGCTCTTCTGAGATTCTTCGAGTGCCATCAGTCCCAAACCTCTGTTTTTTATGTAAATCTACTGAAGCATAAGGCTCAGTGAGTAAGTGTATGAAGGCACATTCGCCTGCGCTCAGATCAACTCCGTGTTCTTGTTTTCTCACCATGTCTCTCTCTCTGTCGCTTTCCTCTCTTTCTCACTTTCTTCATGGATCACTGTGTACGCATATGGGGTTTGCTAAATGGACCCACGCTGAATATTTTATACAGCTACAGTTCCCCCTCCTCGTCCTCTTCTCCCCCATAGAGTAGAACATGATTTTGCAGGCATACCGAGGAGAATAGGCATAAAAAGGTGCAAACAGCAGATCCAGAGGCCCGGCAGCTGTAGAAAAGCTTGAAATGATTCACACTTCAAGTTCAGGACTTTTCAGAAACATGTTAGGTCAGATTACCTAGCGCCTGCAATATCTTCACCATTGTTGTCTGAACATGTTTTATTGCAAAGAACAAATAACTTTTAAAGCTGAGGAAGATGGTGATAGCTATGGGCTACAATTCTATTGCTCCTATAATTTTTAGGTGAAAAGACAAAAACGAACCATTTACTAAGATACACTACCGTTCAAACGTTTGTGGTTGCATTTGACCAAAATACAGATAAAAACAGTAATATTATTACAGTTTAACTTTTATTCCCACAATTTCTTCTTTTCTTGGCAAAGCTGAATTTTCAGCAGCCATTGCTATGGTCGATCATTCCAATATGCTGATTTGGTGCTCAAGAAACACATATTATTAGATTAATTATTTATTCATTATTAGAAATCAAACATTGCTAATGTCTTTGCTGCCAAATAATGCATCCTTGCCGAATAAAATTTCTTTAAAAAACCCTTTGAATTGTAGTGCACAGTAAGAGTACTGAGCTACATATTAAGAATTTCATGAGAATAAATAATAATAAGAGAATTTTGGGAAATCAGAGCAAAATTTGAAACATTTTGAGATCACTTCTGAAGCTCCTGTGTGTGATATTACCAGATATTTTTCTTGGAAAAAACATTTGCTCTACATTTAATCTCATTACTGCTTAGGAAGAACAATGAAGATTATAAAGAGATTTCATTTGTGATGGGTACATTTCTCAGAAATCCACAAGCTTTATGTGGATGAAGTGTTGTTTGACTTTGGGAACCTGAAATCAATCAGTCTGAGAAACTGGCCCTGAAGTTTTTAGTTGAAGGTTTTGGCCAGTCTGTGAAAGTTGGTGGCCAGCCGCTCTCACAGTGTTCTACTGACTTGTGTGGTCTTTTTTCCCCATGCAGTTACATACACAAATGTGACGGTTATTTTTGCTAGCAGTAGCCAATGAGAGTTTTCAGACCAAATAAGGGTTTGTCCTCCAGCAGACTGTGTTCTCTCAGTAACGGTTCCACACTTGGATTCGCTCCAGGGAAAGAAAGAAAGAAAGCAAGAAAGGAAAAAAAGAGAGGAAAATTGAGGCAGGCTGACTTTTTAGTAGAATATTAACCATTCCAGGAGTGGCGGATGTGTGGGTTATTAAAGTGCCTGTTTGTGTGGGTTACCATGAGGAAGAGATAAGACTCTATTTAAGAAAAAAAAAAACGTTTTCACAACTTTTCTACTTTGTTCGTAGTGATCAACTGAAATGGTTTAGAGAAGTTCCTGAAATATTTTGTCATCTTGAGAGTGCATATCAGATCTCCAGAGGAAGGGCTGTGCAAAGCACAACAACTGATCTTGTGCAACCATATCGGTATGAAATGTAGATAGGTACATCATTTGTCAAAAGCACAGGGTACTCACCCACCCAAACACTCATAGTCTCAGACATAATATAATATAACTTGGGAGTAATCAGGGACGGGTCCGTCTCATCCTGATAACATACAGCTGCACAGCGTGCACATGTCTGGAAATGAAGGTCAATGAAGTAGGTCTTTTCTATACAGATGTTCCATTTAAGCGATTTCTAAAAATAAATAAGAAAAAATAGCGCTTTTCAGTCAATGAAAAGACTAAATTCAGCCTTAAGGCACTGCTGCTGTTGTTTACTACAACTAAAATCTTTTTTGGTAATTTTAACAAAGCTGAAATAAAATAATATATACATATAAGATATCTGAGAATTAGAATTGTTGAAATTAGAAGTGTTGCCTTGGCAACTAACTGAAAATAAAATATAATTTACTCACCCTGATATCATCCAAGATGTTCATGTCTTTCTTTCTTCAGTCGAAAATAAGTTTTTTGAGGAAAACATTCCAGGATTTTTCTCTGTATAGTGGTCTTTAATGGGAATCAGCGTGTTGAAGGTCCAAACTGCAGTTTCAATGCAGCTTTAAAGGCCTCTACACAATCCCAGCCGAGGAATAAGGGTCTTATCTAGCAAAATGATCAGTCATTTTCTGATATATATATGTATATATTTGAAGAGTTCAGATGCAAAAGCCTCTAAATCCATCTGACGTATTACTTTAAAATTAGCATTTCTTTCTGGCTACTTTGTATAGGTTTCTATGTAAGTACTGGCACTTCTGATTGGGCTGAGGCTGGAATTTTGTGAGTTTGAAGTAAAAGGATTTGATGGACGTATAATATGTGTCAGGAGCATTCACTCAGTATCATTATTTCATTTTTGACCGAGATGGCTTTTAGCTGGTTTTGCATCTGAACTCTTCATATATACTTTTTAACCACAAATGCTCTGCATCCATGTCACGCATTACATAGCACATAATAATGCAGGGTTAGTTGTAAAACATGTGGTTTAAATATTTCCACACATGCTAGCGTAACCAAATTTACAGTATTTACTAGTTGCCATATCTACATAGCAAAAAATGGGCGCCAAAATTCTAAAACCTTTTAAAGAGATCTCGATAAATATTTATTTTAGCATAGTAAAAGCACATTTCTGGCTGAAGTAAATTTTTCATCTGTTTTTATTTTAATTTAAAATGAGACAAATCTGCTATTATTTTAATCTCCAATCTGTTATTTATCAGTTTAGATGTTTTTTAATGCTAGCAGAACTAGCAGAAGACACTAATTGGTTTTAAATTCCAGTTGTGCAGATGGGGAACGTTGTAACATGTCCCTCGCTATTATGCTATTATGACATTCGCAATGTAATTTACACTATTTATTTCTATGCCTTTTAATGAGAAACCACAAGAAACAGGTGAATAAAGACTGACAATTGACGTTTAATGTTCAGAAATTATTATTTAATAAAAATGTAAAGCATTATGGCTTGTTTATGTGTCTCATGTTCATTGAGTGGAAGGAGGGGAGTGTATCTCTGTATTTTTCTGAATGTCTGAATGTGTTTCCACATTTGCACACATTGCTTTGAACTAAACCGTATAGCTGCGTGTCGCAATCAGGGCCGTCCCAAGCATGGTTGCAATGTGTTCATTATCAAACTCCAAAATTAGAAAACGAAAAAAGTGCCAAAAAAAAATTATTTTATTGACGAAATATTTTAGTTTGTCTTCCATGTTTTTTTCATTAGATCAAACAACATTTTAAGCTGTCATATGGTCATGTTACAACGTGCCCCTCACATATTACAGTGTACCCCACCTACGGGGCATGTTGTCACATTTCACTTATCTTTATCATTTCACTTATTCTTTTGAGGTAAATAACGAAACACGTATACTCTGTAATTATGAAACAAAGTGACATATTTGTAATAGACAAGTGTGAAATTAAAGTGGATAAAAAATGATACTCTGGATCACATGTGGATTTACACAAACTGAGAAAGTCAAAAAAGGGTTTACCAAGCAAAGAAAGTCAAACTCTCTTTACAAAAACAAAAAGATAAAACAACGTTGGGCGATTTTTAAGTTGGAGGAGAAAATAACATGGTGTTTTTTGCCCTACCCTACCTGTTTGAACCGAAGTTCACAGACAAAAAACTAACCACGTGTGACCTTCAGTCAAGCACGTGTATCACAAAGCTAGTGCAAGATGAGCATTTGTGGTTAAAAAGACTGAAAAAAATTAGAAAATGACTGATCTGAAATAGCACTGTGTCATTGTTGATTGGTTTGGCCTCTTGAACTTCCTTTAGCGCAGATTTACACAGGCTTATCATGGGTGATGAATGAACCGGATGATGCTCTCCCTGCTTTAGTAAGCATTTCACAATAACCAGGAGTATAATCCATTTAATCATGATGACTTGCACTACTGTTTGAGTTTTCAGCGCCTAGGGAAAATGAAAGATTTCACTTACTCAGAATGAAAATGAGAAAAAAGCCACTAAACAGCCTCAGAATGAAAATGAAATGTTTCATTTACTCTACCTTTTTAGAAATAAATTAAACATTTCAATTACTGCCTCTAATAAATGAAAGTTTGGGTTAGATTTTAGTGACTGGCTCAAAAAAGGTGAGAGATAAATCACTAGACTTTAAGACATTCTCTAAACCAGGGCTCCAATAAGAGATCCTTACTAAATCTATACACGAGTACCAACAGCCATTTTTTGTGTACTTGTGTGCAATAATATACTACAAGAGTCATTTCAACAATTGATAACTTCACTTAAAAGCGCTTCATGCGATACGGTTCAAAGCAATCAAGCAATTAACTCATAACCTTTATCACAGGTTGCAATAACACCATAGCAGCGTTGTTTATATTTGAACAAGGTTTATACATACGCTTCGTTGAATCTGGAGTTTAATTGTTATCACCGCTGACCTCTATTATTAGTTTTTCATTTTCTTGCCCAAAACGTCACGCCTGACGATAAAGCAGTTAAATATACAGCAGACCAAACCTCAGTAATTACATGCTCAGAAACAGCAGAGCCCTGTGCTGGCGTGTCTACAAAGCTGCCCTGCAAAAAATAGGACCTGTGGGAAGAAGCAGAATAAACTTGTTTGTTGGTTTGCTGCTAGATGGAGAGCACATCTGCAGCCTTGGAGTTTGATTGTTTATTTCTCAGCTGACATTTTTGTCTGCTTGGTCACTAAAGCACCTTGGATGATATTGATTGGTTGGTTTAGTCGTCTGTGCGTGTGTGAGGTAACTAAAGGCTTTGATGAGAGGGTTTTTTTTGTGTTGTTGTTTCGTTTGGCAACAGTAAACAGGTCTTAGTGCTGCTTTTGTGTTTCATTGAAAGGAACATGTCATGGAAAACAGGATTTTCCTTGATCTTTTGAAAAGAGTTTATTGTACTATACTAGACATAGTCGAATGTGTACTACACAGCCTCTACACCAGTACAATAAGAGCATTTATAGGAAATAGGCTGCAAAACACTCATTCACAGACATCAACCTCTATATTTGATATATGAGGACATTTGCATAATGTGCACAATTTATTTATCCATCCATCAGATATATATTTGTTTACCAGTCCTGTAGTATATATATATATATATATATATATATACTTCAGGTAAAAGACAGTCAGGCAATAAAGGATATGCAGGATTCAGCTACCTTAAAGCTCCAGCTGGTAACATCTGAAGACTGTAATTTTCTTTGACACCTGTGCGCCACAGTAACACTCAACCAAAAGCACTAGAATTTTCCAGGGAGATACCTGGCAGAGTAACAAGGATCCCTGTTGAATTAGTGTTTTGTCCTAGAGCTGCATTCAGAGGCGTTGTGAGCTCAGATTTGTTCAGCGTGTGTAGCTAAGGATAATGACGCGCTGCAGGTGAACGGATTGTTCCCGTCTTTGAGTCAGGTCATGCAAAAGAGCCCGAGTCTGGTTAACCTGCTCATACTGACCTCAATCCCTTCTGCACAGGTCAGTTAAAGTGCTAAAGTGAATGCGTGGGTGTGAGCTTGCATAAAGGTGGTGTGTATGTACATACACGTGTGTGTGTGTTCCTGCATAAGCATTCATGCATTAGCTTACACATTCCCTTTGCCCCGTCGTTCTTTCACACCATCATTTTCTCACTTTCTCCGTATCTTTAAGGTCTTTCCCAGAGGCCTTTGCTTCGTGTGAGGTGTGTGGGTGGTTCGATAGTCTCTCCGTCTTTTCCTTTGCCCTCGTGAAATGCTTTCTGTCAATGACTGCGCTATGCTTTTTTGCTCAACCGTATGTGTATGAGAGATCCTTTTCACGCTCTACCTGTCGGTGAAGAGAAATTAACCTATCTGCCTGAAAGCTGCTTTCAGCCTGGTTTTTCGAAAGCACCCTGCTGAGTTGGACTTCGAATGATGTGATAAAGGAAAAGGCTTTCTGTGAGCGGGTGTATTTGTACAAGTGAACGTGACTACTCATTTCTCAGAGTGGAAGCGCATGTGTAAAGAGACAGGGATCAAATATCAGTATTCTTCATGACAACAGCGTTTTCAGCTTAAAGGTATAGTTCACACAAAAATGAAAAATCTGTCATTGTTTACTCACCTTCGTGTTGTTTCAAACCTCTGTGACTTTTGAGAAATATCTTCATGTTTTTATTCCTGCAATGGAAGTCAGTGGGCTCCAATGTTGGTTGGTTTCCAACATTTTGAAAAATATCTTTCGTGTTCTGCAGAAGAAAGAAAGTCATACAGCCTTTTTTATAAATATGTGGTCACATTTTATTTTAAGGTCCAATTCTCGGTATTAACAAATCATTAACGATGACTTTTGCCTCAATAAACTACTAATTTGCTGCTTATTAGTAGTAGTTAAGGTAATTGTTAAGTTTAGGTATTGGGTAGGATTAGGGATGTAGAATATGGTGATGCAGAATATGTGCTTTATTAGTACTAATAAAAAGCAAATGTGTTACACATAGGCATGCTAATAAGCAACCAGTTAATAGTGAAAATTATTCCCTATACTAAAGTGTTACCAAATATGTTTACATATTTATTGAAGTTATATTTGACTGACTCACATCACTTATGCCAGATAAAAGTAAAAAGGTCTTGCATTTTAAACCATGCGTATGTTTCAATTTAAGTCATATGTTTTCAAATTTAGTCAGGCTTTTTGTTGTGAATTTGTTTTTTGTTTTTTTGTTAATTTATTTTTTAGATTTAGATTTAGATTTTTTTTTTTTGTGACTAAAATGGGATATAATTTTAGTCAGCGAAACATTTTAGTGATATGTAATATGTAAACTTTTTCACTATTTTTTCAGTGTTAAAATTGTCATAATGCATAATGTTTTTTTTTGTTTGTTTGTCTTTGTCTCACATTCACTATTGTGGGCAAAACCTTTTTGACAAACATTTTTGTCAGTAATTTTGTTGACTAGATTAAAGCTCATATTCAGTAACTTTATTTCATTTATTTATATTTACAAAAATAATTTATATTTACTATATGGCCATTTTTTTATTGTTATCTAAAACTATTAAAATAGTTTTCAGTAAAATAAATAATAAAGGGAAAAATGTATTCCTAAAAATAAAATGAAAATGCACTCTAAAACTAATTAAATATGGATAAACCCAGTGACTGGGTTGTTTTGACTGAATTAAATGTTTAACCCGACCTTCTGGTTAGTTTTACTTTACTGAACTATTGCCTAAAAATTACTTGCTTAAATTAACCCCAAACAGGTTTGAAATTTACATTTTTGAATATGTACAATACATGAACATTTATTAATACGTTGAATAAATAATAATTTAATAATAAACATTTTTCAGTTGCTTATTAACAGATGTTCACCTTTGATTATTGCTGATGTCTCTAATAAATGTGTCTGATTTTTAATTTACAATCTATTTTGGGTTCATTTTTAGCCAGCCATGTAGTCATTTTTAAACAATGGCTGAGTTGAAAAACCTAGTGTGTTAATTAAAGCTATATAGAAATATTTAAATAAACTAATAAAAAATGACAACAACGTATAACAAGAATAAAAAAGCTCATTTAAAATGTGATATGTGTACTATAAGAGCACAAAAAATAATACTAAAATAACACTGCACATGAGAAGTGTTAATTTTGGACCTTGGGGATGCTGATAGTGTGAGTATGGGAATTATTTCTTCAGCTGGCAGGCACAAGCAAAAAGAATTGTGCTCAGTACAATGCAGACAGCTCTTGTTCTGGTGTACAAACCACACACACACACACACACACACACACACACACAAACACACACATTTCTGGAAATCTCAGATCTCTGGTGTAATACCTGATATCTGCATTAGCTCTCTCTTTGTCCTCTTACAACAGTAGTTTTAGCTCACTGTACTGACAATATCAAGAGCACTGGCTGCTGGGATAGAAATCAGCTCAGGTAATTAGAAGTCTACGAGCCACCTCTGTGCCTTTGAGCTCTGCTCTGCTTGTTTAATTGGAGTGAAAGGAGGATATAGCTGCAATGATTCACAAGACCTTCTTTCCTCTCTGTTCTCCTCCTTTCCACCTTCCTATCAACTTTCAGCAAGCCCCTATTTTTTTTTTTGAGAAAGAAGAAGAAGAAAAATGTGGGTTGTTATACAACAATACCATGCACGCTTTTCAAAGGGTTCAGCCCAAAGTAGGGAAAGCTTGAATAGAAATGGATACTATGTCCAACGACTTCCTGTCGTTTCCTGTCTTTTAGGCTCCCACAGTTGGCATGAGGCACAAAAGGTTATTAAGGATGGAAAACTAAAGCAAGGTGCAGGAAAAAAAAAAAAACACAAATCACTCCCCCTCCCTCTCACTCATTCCTGTGGATAAAGTTCCAGGGTTTTAGAGGCTTGTGAAGCATATCCAACGGCACACCTGTCCTGCTTGTTTACTGCTAACCTACGGATTTCACACACCAGAAATCTCCCTGATATTCAACCCAGCCAAGCAAGCACAAGTCCATGAAAGCATTTGACTTCTCATAATCTTTGCATATGTTACATGCATGGACAAATAATAAACAACGTGATTTGCCAATGTCAGAGAAGCTTGTGAATATTAGTATACGCTTTTTCCCCCTCAATACTAGGGTAATTTTTCCTATTCTAGTTTAATATGCAGAGACAGTTGATTAAATGACCCAACATGAATGATTGAATCAACCAATGGCATGTTTAGGGTTGAAATAACTGTCAGAAAAGGGATCCACACACTGAAGTTAGAATCACCTTGGTTCCCTTCATTCATTGTTTTTGCAATTGGTTTTGGTGCCACTAGTGGCACAAAAGCACTTCACCCTTAAAGGACGGGACAGATATGTTTTGTGGCAGTGTGCCATGCCTTATGATGTAGAAAAAAAATCAATGCCGTGGTCTTAATGCCAACATGACCTTGCACACACATGCTCACACAGAGGTGGAAATGCAGTGATTTAGTGTTGTAAATCCAGGTCGTCCCCATGCATGAGTGAGCATTGAGCTCTGGAATACTCAAATCAAAAAGAATGTTTTGAAAAAGACATTATCTGGCAGGGATTTGTCTCTTTATTCTTGTTCATTCTCTCTCTCTTTCACTTCCCGACCCACACTCTAAATGGAGTTAGTACACCAAGGTCTGAAAGCTCAGTGTTAGTAATCTAAGTCACTCTCAGATAGGAATTTCCTACCATCAGCTGCCCCATTTCCAAGGGCCTTGGGTTGCTAAATGTGGAGACTGAGCTGAAGCCACTCAACAAGACTGATTGGATTTATTCAGATGATGTCTGCTATATACTAATGAGTTTGAGAAGCCTTAGTTTGAGAAATGCCTGCAGACTCTAGATTTACAGAATGCATACTGTATATCAGTAAAGACACTGTATTATGGGTATGAGTATTCAGTATGAGGCTTTCGGTTCGGTACACATTACAAACTGAACAATTCGTTGGACTAATCCTGTTACATTTGGAAAATAGAGCTTAAAGTGTATAGAATATAATGTACTCCTGTAGGGTTGTGATGGAGAGATAGTTTGTTAGAGTTGTCCCTCTTTTCCTGGCTTTTATTCACTTTTAAATAGCTTGTAAATGGCTGTGCGCATTTTACTTTCACTTTCGAATTAGGATTTCAGCATCAATTGAACATAGAATGTTTAATTGATTACATTATTATTTATACATTTATATAACTAAATGAATACAAATACACCATGCTATAGGTCTAATATAAAATAACAAATAACTAACACAAAGTATATTATAAAACACTGAAAATCAGCAACCAAATAAATA
Source organism: Labeo rohita (assembly GCF_022985175.1). Taxonomy (NCBI): domain Eukaryota; kingdom Metazoa; phylum Chordata; class Actinopteri; order Cypriniformes; family Cyprinidae; genus Labeo; species Labeo rohita. The sequence continues at coordinate 37,711,986 of NC_066869.1, read as the reverse complement.
AGAAACAAATTCTTCCAAAAGCTTCCAAAATCATCTTAGATGAATGTGACACCACTGTGACATATCGAACCGAACTGTGAATTTTTTGTCATCAGAGCTGGGTAAAAATTCCAAAAATTAAGTACTTGTAATTCAATTAAATTACATTTAAAAATGTTTGCAATCAGACTACAGTTGCTTTTTTATAGATTACGACTACATATTATTTATACAATAGCAATACATGCTTAGAATTTATTGATTCTCCCTAATTACGCTTAAAATTTTTGTTTTTTGTCAATTTTGTGGACATTCACACAAAGCTTAGTCATTAGTGAGGTGGTGACACAGTATTTGACCGCTGATTTACAAAAATCATTTCAGGTTTAAGAAGTGTTTCAACATTGCATCAGCTACAGGGTTGCCAGGTTTTCACGGGATAAAATACATGTTTTTTTGGTTGGGGTTCCCTTGGTAAAATTGCATTTCAGGGGCTAAATATGACGCTATTTGGGTAGCTTCAACCCGCGGACATCAAAATCAACCCACGGCAACAGTGTTAAAAATAGGGACGACCATGGATTTGGCAACACTGATCAACTACTAATGAACACACTTGATTTTTATTTGAATTATCAATATGTAGGTTATTTAACCATGTACTTCTATGTCTTTGGAAGGCATTTGTCTTTTAAACACATTAAAATACACAATTTTTTTGTCATCTGATCCTCTTTCACCTAATATATTTACTTGAAGTACCCCTGAGATTTTAAAATAAATATTTGTAATAATGAAGTATCACATTTGCATGTATATTGGTTTTTGAAACCTTGATGTAATATAATATTTAATGCACTTAATGCACTGTTGTTAATAACAGCAAATGGAATATATTTTCTTACTCTTTGTATTTTTATATCAAAATGGATAACTATCCTATTTAAATCAACGTGATAAACAAGTTTAAAAGTAATCAAAAAGTAATCTGATTGTATTACCTAAAATGTGTAATGTAATGGATTATGTTACTAACTACAATTTTTGTCATGTATTTTGGAATCAGTAACAAAATACAATTTGTAAGTAATCTACCCAACTCTGGTTGTCATGCATAAATTCACTTTAGCATTAAAAAAAATACATTTGCATTATTATTGTTTTATTTAAATGTTATATTTCTATTTTATTTAGTTTTACTAAGAAAATGCTTTAATAATGGCCATTATCTCTCATTAGCCATAACAATAATACTCTTCATATTGACCAGAATTTTAATACCACTGTTGCTTATGTTATCTCCAGTTGTGAACTCATTAAAAATGAATTACTTTAGGTTGCTTTTTAGCTACAAAGCGCTGCCAGTGTAATGGCCTTAAACAGGTTCTTTATACACTATTTAATGTGAATTTACTCATTAGTACATACTAGTTGTGGAAAACAAATTTGTTAATAGAATAATCTGAAATCTTTCAACATTTGCATGTTTTTGACTTATCTGAGCACATATTTGTGTGTGCGAGTATAGCAGAGTGTCTCTTTGATAAGCTCTATTGAGTGTTCTGCGGGAGGTTAATGGTGTAAGGCTAATGTGAGGCTTTTTCTGAGAGACACAAAACAGGCAAAGACTCCTTTCTCAACCTCAAGTGTTGCCCTTCTCTCTCTCTCTCCACTCTGAAATGGCTGCCATTCACACACACAGTATGTGTTAGAATGGGGAGGAGGGTTAGGGTGCATTTGGGAACATTGCCCGATTCTGCCCACTGTAGCGCACGTCTTTGTGTGTGCACTCATTTATCTATGTAGCTGTGGCGTGGACTGTTTTGTGCTTGTTAGTGGGCCTTAAGAGTGTTTTGCGTGTACATTCATGTGGTGCATATGCGTGTGTGCTCTTTAACATGTGTTGGAGCCCCTTAATGAGGAATGTGGCGTCTCGGTCTCAGATACAAGGTGTTGCATTCCTGGCTGCTAAACGATACCTCTTCTAAAGTCCATCAATGGAGAGCTGGAGAGTTCAAGAGAGCCAGAAAGAGAAAATAGCGCTTCTTTTTTTTTCTCCCAAGCAAAAGTGTTTTAGTGGAAAGGGCAGTGTCTTTTACCCAGATACATGGATGCTCTTTTTTTGCTGTTCTTTCTGATTTTATCCTTTTCATTTCTCCAGAGGCGGTGTGGCGGTGCTATCATTATATGTGAGATTTCACTATGTGTTTACTGTAGGAGTTCAGCGGTTAGCAGAGGCGATTTTAGCCGAGGGGTCACGCGCTTGTGCTCAGCGAGACAAGCGCGGGCTGTAAGTACCTCAGACTATGCAGACAGATCAAATAATGAAATCTTTGGGCAAAACTCATTTGCTTTTTCCGAAACAATGAGGGTAAACATCATCTGACGGCTAATGAAATGAGATTCCTGCAAACAGGACGTGATTCATCCCAGTTCCCTGGTGTCCCCACCAGGCTTTTTAAGTGTTCCTTAGTCGACTATCTTCACTAGAAAAGCAGTGTCGGCTGAACAAACTATATGTGACCACAAAACCAGCCTTAAGTAGCACAGGTATATTTGTCACAATAGCCAAAAATACATTGTATGGGTCAAAATTATCGATTTTTCTTTTATGCCAAAAACATTAGGACATTAAGCGAAGATCATGTTCCATAAATATATTTTGTGAATTTAAATATGTCAAAACTTAATTTTTGCTTAGTAATATGCATTGCTAAGAAATTAATTTGGACAACTTTAAAGGCGATTTTCTCAGTATTTTAATTTTTTTGCACCCTCAGATTCCAGATTTTCAAATAGTTGTGTCTTGGCCAAATATTGTCCTATTTATTCAGTTTTCAGATTATGTATAAATCTCAATTAAAAAAAAAAAAAACCCTTATAACCAGGGTCCAGGGTCACATATACACTATTAAAAATAAAGGTTCTTTATTGGCATAGATGGCTCCATGAAGAACCTTTAATATCCGTGGAACATTTCCATTGCACTCTATAGTGGAAAAAGGTTCTTAGATTATTAAAATATTTTTCACACTAAGAAAAAAATGGTTCTTTTAAGTATTGTTCACTGAAAGGTTCCAAAAAGAGTTCCAAATCACTGTGAAAACCCCCTTTTGGAACTATTTTAACAAGTCTGAACCAGCATGAAAATACACAGTTTGTTTGTGCATTCTTTCGTTAGTTTGTTTGTTCTTTTTCCCTTCGTTAGTTTCTCTTTCTTTCTTTCTTTCTTTCTTTCTTTCTTTCACATTTACTCTTGCATTTCCCAGCTTCAGCGTTCTTGTTTTTCTTTTTCCAAAAATGGCTGAACTGTAATTTTCTTTGGCCACGCTTAGCCCGCAGTGCAGGAGACCACTGTTTTTTTGGCCGGGGAAGAAATGGATTGTGGGTACGAACACGGGCGTCTTTTTAGCAGCATGTTCTTTAGGGCCGTCCAGCAGCCGTACACCTCAGCGTTACACACGTAGGCTCACGTGGAACGATATCTAAAAGAAAACGAGGTTCATTTCAGCTGAGCGATATGTTTTAGCTTAATATGCATTCCTCGTATCCAATTTATATTCATGTGAACTTATGAAATCGTATTGAGGAGAAGAAAAAAAGAGTCATATCTGTATATTCTGAACACCAAAACTCCTGGGAGCTGCCTAACTTAGATTAATTCTGAATATCAGCTACATATTATTACTTTTCGGCCTAACAGTGAAAAAAATGTATTTCCTATACATTAAATTCCTATAAATGTCCCTATTTAATGTCCTTTTCCATTCCAGTCAAGCTCTGGGTCTATAAATGTAGCTTTGCCTTTAATATAACATTTTAAAGTGCAGAGATTTTGATGACTGCCCGCATTGAGAGTTTATTTTCATTCCCATGTATGACTGCAAGAGCAAAGGAGAGAGAGGTGGTTTGCAGCCTAACACAGTTTTGACCAGGAGCGGGAGGCGTGTTGCGGCCGGGCTATTTCTGCTGCCTGCATGTGCGCCATTGATGGCTTCTGGTTTCGGAAATCCTTTTTCTGCACTAATCAGACGCAGTGCGGTCGGCAGGCGTCTCTCGTGTGGCCGGGCCTGGCAAAGTCTGCTTCGCTCTCTGCCCCATCTAATGTACAATTATACTGACGGAGAAACACAAGTCTGCTTATTATCTGCAATCGAGACGCTCTTTACAGAAGCGTGTGCTCATTTGCATTGTTGTTCGATCTCTGGCTGCCTGTTTATACTCTTTTCACTGGGTTCGGCACTTGAATTCACTTCCAATTGGATTTCCGGTGTGCTCAGATCTTATTTTCCTGTAATGCAAAGCCCTTGAGAGAAATCTTCTTAGACCCACCATAGAAGAACACACACCTACATATGAAGTAAACACAGTGATGGGTGCATTGATATTCACTCATCATTCCAGTGCTTGAAGTTGTTTATTACGAGCGTTGTGTGTTTAGTTAGTTTGTGAGGTTTGTGTTGTCTGTTTTCAGGCAGTGTGAGTATGTGTTTAAAGTCTGGCTGTTTGTTCAGCTTTAAAACAGTCCTGGCTCAAGCACAATGCCCTTTTCGCAGTTCTGTGCAGCTGAAACTGTGGAATTTAACATTTGTGTATGTGCATTTAACATGTTGCGTATGTCACAATATTGCACCCAGATGTTAAATAAATCTGACAAAAGCTCTTGTCTGGGTACATTCTAAACGATTGTTGTTATTATTAATATGAAAATTGCAAGTTTTAGTTTGGCCGAGTCTTAAGTGTTGCAACTGAATTTGATTTTATTTGGCTAAAGTTTTGTTGAATTTTAATGTGGTTGTTAATTTTGTTCATGTGTTTGCAGGTCTGGTCACCACCACATCTCGGAAGTTGGACAGAGAGCAACAGGATGAACATATTCTGGAGGTAAAAAACCTGGATACATTCACCAATCACAACACTCCTTATGGCAGACAATCCTAGAAACTCATATTTAGAGAAGTCCTAAAAGTTCACTTTTGTTGTTGTTCTTCTAAAGAAATATTCTGGGAAATAGATAAGCTATATGAATAAGTATTATATAAAATTATATTTGTGACCCTATACCACAAAACCATAACCAGTCATAACCAGTCATCTGAAAGCTGAATAAATAAGCTTTCCATTGAAGTATGGTTTGTTAGGATAGGGCAATATTTGGCCAAGATACAACTATTTGAAAATCTAGAATCTGAGGGTGCAAAAAAACTAAATATTAAAAAAAATCGCCTTTAAAGTTGTTCAAATTAAGTTCTTAGCAATGCATTATAGTAATCAAAAATAATAATAATAATATCCGAATGATTTTTCGGCATAAAAGAAAAATAGATAATTTTGACGTATACAATGTATTGTTGGCTATTGCTACAAATATACCTGTATGACTTATGACTGGCGTTGTGGTCTAGGGTCACATTTTTAGACCTACAAATAGGAATATATGCTACCATTCAAAAGTTTGGAGTCACTTGAACTTCCAAAACCAACCACTTATAATTTTTTTTTAAGTTTTTTTTAAAAGAAGCCTGTTATGACAACCAAGGCTGCATTTGTTTGCTCAAAAATACAGTTAAAACAGTAATATTGTTAAGTAGTACTGCAATTTAAAACATCTTTTTTAAAGTGTCACATGATGTAGTGTCACATGATTCTTCTGAAATCATTATAATATGCTGAACTGGTGCTCAGGAAACATTTCTCAGTATTATCAATGTTGAAAACAGTTGTGCTGCTGAAAGTATTTGTGAAAACAGTGATATGTTTTTTTTAAGAATCTTTGATGAATAGAAATAAGTTTATTGCATTCTTGCTGAATAAAAGTATTGTTTCTTTAAAAATGCGGTAACACTTTAGAATAGGGAATACTTATTCACTAGTAACTTCAACTTTTCCCTCAATAAATTCCTAATTTGCTGCTTATTATTATTAATAGTTAGTAAGGTAGCTGTTAAGTTTAGGTATTGGGTAGGATTAGGGATGTAGAATAAGCTCATGTAGAATAAGGCATTTATATGTGCTTAATTAGTACTAATAAATAGCTAATATTCTAGTAATATGCATGTTAATAAGCAACTAGTTAAGAAACCGTAAAATAAAGTGCTACCAAAAATTCTTACTAAACCAAACTTTTAAACTGTAGCGCATAATTAAATGTTATATAATGTAATCTGAACCTTTTTTGTATTTTCTGGTTTGAACTTTTAATTTTAAAAACAACTCCTTGGAAGAAAAGGAAAAAAGGGGGAAAACAGATAAGTAAAAAACATTTAGCCTTGACTGTTTAGACCCAAAGCACAAGCCACCAAGCTAAACTGCACACGTGAGCGAACTGCATTCTTCCCCCTCCATTCCTTCCAAAGTGCTTCTGAGGGGATTTAGATATCCGGTGTGTGTGAAGGGTAGGTGTGTGTGTATATGCATGTGGGGGTTTGCCTTTGTTCTCTCTCAGTGTACCGTCTCGGGATTAGGCAGGCCAGAACAGGAAGCGTCACCCTGCCCAGCTAAAGTTTATACTTGTGGATTTTAATTGAGCTGCAAGCTTCTATCACTCTCTCTCTCCCTTTCATTCTCAATAACTCTTTACCACCCGCTCCCTTCCTTCCCCAAACCTAACCGCAGTTTACTGATATTCAAAGATGCTCTTTTAATTATCATTATAGATGTGCAATTTAAAGCCTGTGGCATGTCGTTTTATTTGGCAGATTTGCACCTGCCCATTTCTGCGACTCGAAATGTATTGTAAATGACAGGAGGGATCCGGACAGGAAATAAAACCAGGGAGGATGGTACACCCTGCAGCGTACTCTCATCCAGTGTCTGTCCTCCCTTTTTCTCTCCATGCCTCAGTGATGTAAAGAGCTCCTCTTGACTTCAAAGCAAAGCCTGCTGACCGATAGACAGTAGGCTTGTAATTAGCTAATGCCAACAATTCAGCTAAATATTAGTAGTGCCAAGATCCCCTCAAGGTTAAATCTGTTCCTCTGGTTTTTAATTAACTTTTTTTTTTCTTTCCAACTGTCGAGATTGGAGTTTGGTGGTGCGTGTAGTTTTATTCGACTTGGATGCCATATATTAGCTGTCTTAAGTGTAAGGAGCTGTAAGGAATGCTTTTCACCTGACGTTGTCTTTTACCCTTTTAATTGCACTTTTAAAGAGAAAAGCGAAACTGCATAAATTGGTAGCCAGCCCCGACTTTAAACCACATTTATAGTCTCCATGGGTTTATACGCCTTGCACATTGTAACTTAAATTCCAGTTCTTTTACATGTACGAAATCAGTCAGTAGTGTTATGTTGCTGGATGCTGTGTGATGTTTACACTTGATGTTTATAGTTTTGGCTTGAGTACTTCCAAATTTGGTGTTGAAAACAGTTCAGCTCACCTGCTGGGTTTGCCTAGGACCTCAAGAGGTAGCTTATAATGGCTAATCAAAAAAAGAATAATAATTTGACATTTGCATAGATTTTTCACCCTATTTTTTCCTAAGAATGTATTAGCTGCTATAGCTAAATAGCTAAAAAAAATGAACAGTGCCATGAATGATAAAACTATTTGTTGCAACAAACCAGTAGGACTGGGTAAAAAATATAGATTTTTGTAAGTTTTAAGTTTCTATTTATTGTCTCCCTTAGGAGAAATTTGTCTTGAGAGCAGTTCTTAATATACAACAATACACAATACAAAGAGAGAAAAAAAAAACTCCAATTCCTAAATAATACACCGACATTACATATTGCCCATCACATTACCTTTACCCACACAACAGTCCAGTCATTTATTATTTAATGATTTAATAGATAATGGAATTAGAGAAAATTTGTACCTATTCAACCTACAAGTTGGTACCCTATATCTCCGGCCTGAGGGCATCAGCTCATACTCCTTGTGAAGAATATGGCTTGGGTCACCAATAATTTTAAGACTCTGCTTCCTAACAGACCTCTCAAAAATGTCCTGAAGAGAGAGTGGGGATGACGTACCAATTATTTTTCCAGCTCTTCTAACCACATTTTGAAGTTGTGACCTAAGTTTCACAGTCAAATTCCCAAACCATGTTGTAAAACCATAAAAAAAATATTTCTCAACTTTAATTGATTCCCATTTTTACGAAACAATATTAAATTCTTAAATCCCGAGAATCAATTGGTGTAGCCTATTTTCAGTTAATGAACGAAATATTGTAGCTCAACTCCCATCCAGTGAATCGCAATAAGCTTTGTGCTCTCTTACTTTTGTAATGAAACAGTCTCAGATTTCAAATTCTGTAAATTTTATTTCAGTATTCAAACAATAAATGCTGTTTTGGTGCTGTTTAATGTGGAGTGACTGATCGCTGTAGTGCCACAGTTCAACAGAAGTGGCAGCACAGAGTGCATGTGAATTGATCATCTTCTCCAAATTAGTATCAGTTTCAGCGCAAAATAAACATGAATGAACATCTGAAGGTATGTTAAAAGAAAGAGTACAACCTACTGAAATCTGTATCCTGTCTCATATAATCGCTCAATCAGTGTTTTAACTGCACAAAGTCGCCAATTTAACAGCTGGAAAAACAATGTCACATAACGTCACGTTTACCTCATAAAAAACATGTTTGGTGACCAAGAACTCGTTAATGAGGTTTTTTTTCCTTGAAGAAATTTGGCATGTGCTGTACCTGATATATATCCAAAATAATAAATATTAAATTGGAAATCGAATCAAATCACAAGCTTGTTAATTAGAATCATGAAATTTGTGTCAAAACCCAGTCCCATCCTAAATTAAAGTAGATAGGCTTAGTTAGCAGGCTAATAAAAATGGTTAGCGATATGCTATTCTAGTGTGTTAAGTGGTTAGCCTATAAAACATAAGATTATTAACACAAAGAACATTTATGAACGAAATGTTTAGTTTTGCTTATATACTATTGTGAAACAAAAAAATATTAATAATCATGATAACAGTTTAGACGGCATGAAACGATTTTGTAATCAGCCACTGAATAGACTACCCATTAAAAATTCTTTATCTGCCAATAAAATCGCTTTGAGGTTCAAATTCAACAGGCACACTGAGTTGTTCATTACAGCAGCCAGAAATTTATCCTTGCAGCATTGCCACTAAAAAAATATAATAAACTAAACTCAACAGACTGACTAGTCGGCTGGGTATGTAGCCCATGAAAACAGAAGGATCATAGTGTGAATTTTGGATACGTTTCTCATAACTTGTTTGAAGCAACTATCTTCTTCTCGGTTTAAACACCTTCTGGGACTGTTATGATCTCATGCCTAATTTGATTACCGCGCCGCTTTAGACCGGCTGAGGGAAAGACTAATAAACAAACGACCATCGGTCCAGTCACTGTTCACACGCATTCTTCTGGATCCTGTTTCTCCTTGTTCTTTTCCCGCAAGGCTCCGGTGGCCCACTGTAGTAGTCATGACAACCCCGGCAATTTGGGTTTTTGGCCGGCGTTTAGTCAGGGGTCCAGCAACAGGAAGTTCTTTATTGACATCTTCCCTCCAGGGGTCTTGTCTCACCCAGCCTCCCGCCCAGGAGTCTGGCTGTCTCTCTCCCAGGGGCAGTGCAATCCTGCTGGGCACAGCACCGCAGGAGACAGGGGAATGAGCTGGTGCTCGGGGGCTCGCTGAGGTTAGTTGGAGGCAGCACATGCTTTGGGGGGAGGGAGAGACAGTTATACGGGGCCAGGGTGAGGGCATTTGTGTGTGTATGTGTATGTGTGTGTGTGAGAGATATATGGGAGAGCGCCCTGCAAACTTTCACACACACTTAAGAGCTGGGAAGGAAGGTGTAAGGTGCAAATGCTCCTAGAGGGGGAAGGGAGGGAAATTGGAGAAAATAAAGAACAGAGAGAGAGAGCTGCTGTGGAACATGTTGAGGCATGCACAGCACGTCAAAGAGTCTGCCCTGTTGCTCTTTAAACTTCCAATACCAAACAGGAAAATATGCCCATGATACACTTAAGTTGATTTGCAAAGAAATTAAATTTATTTCTGGGAATACTCTCTGAGCGTCTGAAGAGCGTCTGTATGGCGTTGCTTTGCCTGTTTTCCAGGCATGTGAAATGTGTTACTGCTTCGGCGGCACTAAAAGATCAAAACACTTTTCTAATGTTCAAGATGCTTGTGCCTATTAGTGGTGATTTCTTCCACTGACACTTTCGAATCTGTCCACCTAAAAGATTTGTTTAGATTTGGTCACCGATTCACCACTTTGTGGAGAGTCATTGAATCATTCAACCAACCCATTTGCTTTTCATAACTCCAAACAATAAACTACACATCTCCTTCTGGTTGTTCAGTCGGTCAGCAGAACGTCCATAGTAAAAAAGTAATAGATTTAAAATGCTTTTATTTTATACTAAGTATAGTTCAAGTCTATTAATATATTTACTGACATATCACTTGAGAATTACTGATATAAAAATTGTACTTTATTTGGAGTACTGCTTGTGGACAATGCAGTTTTCTTAATATTAAGCCTAAAAATGTTTTAATGTCACTATTGATGAGGATTGTATGATCTTTAAATAATATCGGTCTTTAAATGCAAAATATTTAAAGTGTACCTAAAGTATACTTGGACTACTTCTGCACAATTAAAGTGCGTTAAGTGCAAAATTAGTTGTTCTAATTTAGCGGACTTTAAATATACCAGTTAATATACTAAGAGTACAATTGCAGGGTATTTTTATTAAGTACATAATATGTAAATGTACTTGTAGTATACTTAGCATGAAAAAAATGTGTTTTAAATACATTTTAGTATATTTATTTTTCACTAGGGATCTTTCACAAACAAAGTTGGTTTGGTTACCAAGTTCATTCAATTCTTTTAAACAAATGAGTCAGTGCATAGAAATCAAAAAGATTTGTTCAAAAGCAAAAATTTGTTAATAAATTAAACACTACTTTTGCTCGAACTCTCAGGATTTGTAACCTATCCTGTTATGAACATGACTGATAGCATCATGTTAGCTCAAAGAGTAGTGCATGGAGCTAGCAACACCAGTCAGAGTTCGCTTTCCAAGGAGCTGAAAATTTGCCTTCAGTGCAATGTAAGTCACTTTGGATAAAGCTAAATGCATAAATGTGATGTAAAGCTAAAACTCGTCTTGTTGAGGAGAGGTGTGGTGTAACTTTAAGCAATCAAACTTGATTTTCACACTGTGGACAGTTTTACTCAGGCACTACAGAAAATGTAAAAATCTAGTTATATAATTGATGTTCAAAGCAGACATGGTATTTTTTTATTGAACTGGAAATGTAATTTCAACTGTCTGAATTCTTTCCAGCTGCTGGAAGAGGTTTAAAAAAAAGCAGTGCATTGCAGGCATACAAACACACGCTTTGCTCAGAAGAGTGGACTGTTGGAGCTGACCGAGTCCCTTGTCTTCCTGTTCAATTAAATCTGTTTGGCCAACAGTTTGGATGGCACTGGACAGCTTTGAAAACAAATACACATTATAAGTCTACTTGCTGTTCACACCAAAAGCTGGACTGCTTTTACAGAGTGTCTAACAGATGCTTTTAAGTGCCTGTGCTGGCCTGTTATTCATCTGCTTCTGCCGTAGACTGCAGTCGTTTCGTATATTGCATTCAAAGCTGCACAAGTCTGCTGAGTTCATTAGCGAGAAATAGTGTGTATGTCTGCATCTCTGTGTGTGTTTGCATTCATCAGCTTATGCACCAGCGTACCATTAAGCCGCCTCAAACGGGCATTTTCCGAGATTAACTGAAGATATCCAGAGGAAATTAATGAGCTGGTTAACGGATACCAGCTGAGATTGGACACGGCGTTCTGAGCATGAGTATATGCTCAACAAACCACCAGCGTCTGCTTAATGCGGCCGTCTCTGCTCGTTTGGAACAGGTCCTGTACCTATTACTGTTCATATTGTTGACAAAAGTGCTTCGTTGGTAAAACTGGTGGGCATTTTTGTGAACTTTCGATCTGTTCTTTTTTGGTTCTGTAGTGTGCTTACAACACAAGTGAACTAAACCGATCTACTGTCTTTTTGAATAATGTGTGAAGTAAAATTTCTAAGTCTGCAAACAACACAGTCATATTAGACAATTGGACTAGCTTTGAAAAAAAAAATCAAAAAGCCATGTAACCTCTCTGGCTATTACATTCACGGCGATATTTTTCATCAGATGTCATAAAAGAGAAATTATCTAGGAAAAAACGTCATCCCACAATCATGCCGAAAAATGCATAACAGTCTGTTCTCACCCCTGGAAACCCTTCCCGCCTTGCCGCACGTCTCTGAAAAGATTGCTTGACAGCTAAGCGCACAGGGAATTACTTCAATTTTGTCAGCCAATTGACTTAGATAGGAACACTTGCCCCGGTGTTCCGAACAGGAGATTTTTCTTTACCTCTGAACGGCGATTGATTGAAGCTCTCGCTATAATGAAGGTTTTCAATCACTTGTGTCAGATATTCTTGAGCGTGTTCTATTATTGTCCTGTGCACCTCTCTTAGTACCGCTCGTTTTGTCACTCTAATTGAAAATGTTCATTATGACACCGGCTCTCTTGGGTTTTGGGGTTATTCGACATGAAAGGAAAGAAGAAAAGTAGAACTGAATGAATGAGCCTTTCCGCCCCCTCAATTGCAGGCTTTTTTTATCAGCCCCCCAAAGCTTTCTATCTAAACAAATCAAACTTTAAAGAAGGGATGTGCAAAAGTACATATTTTCAAAACTAACTATGCTGACTTGCCTGAACAGCTAGTCAACTAATTGGTCTGAAGAATACACTGTATAATCTGTTTATCCATTATCAAACCATTGTTTGGTGTAGGATATACTTTTCTGAGTGAAAATTGGACAACATTTTGAAGTAAAAAATCTTTTAAATAATTTTCATTCTGCATTCTTATGTTACAGATCACTGTATCTGATCAAGGCGTTCCTGTGAAGTCCACTACGGTCCGTGTCATCGTCAAAGTCCTGGATGAGAATGACAACAAACCCCAATTTATGGAGAAAGTCTACAAAATCAAACTTCCCGAGCGCGAAAAGCCAGAGAAAGAACGTGCGCTCAGGAGAGATCCCGTGTATCGTGTTATCGCATCCGATCGAGATGAAGGTCCAAACGCTGAGATTTCCTACAGCATCGAGGATGGAGACGAACAGGGAAAGTTCTTCATTGAGCCCAAAACTGGCATGGTTTCCTTCAAGAAGTTCTCTGCTGCTGGAGATTATGACATCTTAACGGTAAGAACGTTCACCTTTCTGTAGCACACATTCTGTCATTTTGTATTTGCACTCTTGGAAAGATTAGAAATGTGCAAATACCAAGATATGAAAACTGGATCCTTTTTATTGCGAGTGTATTTGCTTACTAGCTTGAGTTACAGCGTTTGAGGAGGCCGTTATTATGATTCGGAATGTAGAAACCCGAGCTCTCAGATTTGACACACACTACATTTTTACGGAATGTCCCTTTGATTGAAGTTTTACGAGTGTAAAGTGAACTTCCTGCCTACCCATGTGGCCAGTGACATTTTTTTTTGCCAGACCTCCCATTGTTTCATTACCTAACATCTGTCGCTTTCCAAAGTCGCAGTGACAGGTGTTCTGGTAGCATTCTGTCTTTCCCACATTTAGCAGTATTCAGATTGATTGAGCTTAAAGTGGGCCCTATGATTTCCACGATGTGGAAAATGCAGACAGTATCATGGAATCCAGTCATAAAAATGGAATTTACTGTATCACATGGAATGTTGCAGAATTTGCCAAATTTGGGATAGGTAAATCAAAAGTAGGTCAGTACACTTAAAGTGTCTGTGAGGATTAAGCCACAAAAATGCTAATTAAGTACGAATTCTGGATGTTCTGCATGTCTCTGTGTGAATGAATGGTGCAGACGCGCAGTTTTTCTTTACGCACTGAAGCGCTCGTGATGCTCATAGTGATTTCAGCCTGTGCTGCCTCCATATATGAGTACATAAACACATAAACAGAATCTTTAGAATTGCTCTGAGAGTCACTTCATGAGGATTTTACCTTTTCTTTTGAAAAAAAACTATCGTCATATCATATACAAACAGAAACTTAGACTTCTTTACAGCAACCCGTCAAAATAAAAGTTTGGTTTAACAAAAAATAACATAATAATAAATATTTTTTTAAATAAAATCAACTAATTAGAGATGCTTTTAATGAAAAATTACAAATTGAAGAGTTTATTTGCAAAAACAGATACATCAGTTTTTTCAAATTTTCCAAAATCATGTTTTTTATTATGCTATCATGTTTTTTATTGTGTTTTATTGTGTTAGTTAGCTATATTTTGTAGTTATTTTTAATTTATATCAAAATAACCCAACTGCAGTTTGACTGAGATTAACTGGAATCCACAAAGAAAAAAACATTTTTGAAAATTAAAAAGTGTTATCTGTTTTCGCAAATAAACTCTTCATTTAATAAAATGAAAATTTAATTTAATGGAAATCACAGAATTTGAAAATAAATAAATAAATAAAATAAAACAAAGGCCTTTAAACGTGTAATTTTTGTTAAACTTTCAATAAATTGCTGTTAAATTGTTTAATCATTTCAATTAATTAGACTCGTTTTTTTATTGATATTTTCTAGAAAGGCTAGAAAAATTAAAATGGAAAAAAAACGTAATCCAGAAAAATTAAAATGGAAAAAGAGAATTTGGAAAAAAATAAAACAGATTTAATGGGCCCTTGCGTGTCTTTTTAGTATGACTAACAGACTTATTTATTAAAAAGTATTATTTTCCCTAAACATATGAATCGCAAAGCCATTATTCTTACTGTTTTATGGCCTCTGTTGGCTTCCATATATTTTAAACATTACTGTTATGTACTCTAATTCACATTGCAGTTGCATTATTTGATTTTACATATTCTGTTCAATATTTATCCACCAGATTAAAGCGGTGGATAATGGTCGACCCCAGAAATCGTCCACCTGCCGTCTACACATCGAATGGATCCCCAAGCCGGAGCCGAGCGAAGTCCCTCTGGCATTTGACGAGCCATTTTACTCCTTTTCTGTCATGGAGAGCGACCCCGTGGCACACATGGTCGGGGTCATCGCTATGGAACCAGTGGATACACCTGTCTGGTTTGAAATAACAGGTACGGTGGAAGATTTTGAAAGTTTGTTCTGTGTCGGTTTGACCTGTTTGACGATTACATTCTAAAGCTTGGATTCTAATAAGTAACAAACTAAGATGATGAAATCTTCTAATGAGTAGAGGAAGATTCTTCGCATGAAATAACCTCTATCTTTGTGTTTATCTTCTCAATAGAACTGTCATAATATGACTTAATAGTTTGCATCCTCTTCCTGTCCCTTTATCTTTTAACCAATCTTTTACTGACAGCTTTTACTTTCTCTCTCTTTCCTGCTTCCTTATTTTGGAATGGTTTGGTTTCTTCTGCTTCTCTCTTCCTGCTTTCCTCCTTCTGTTTGTCTCCTTGTTCCTCTTCTTGGCTTTGGAAGAGGACATGGCGGCTAAAGAGCTGTTTTACATCGTTCAGATGGCTTGCGACCTGAACTGCACTGCAGAAGGTATCTGCCGCAGATCTCCTAATTCTACTGTGCGTGGCCATTATGAGATCTGTCATGTGCTTTTGTACTCGTACTGTTGTGAGTGTTTCATATTGGTTGCACCAGGTCCCAAGTGTTGTTTTTTCTTCAAGTGCTTATAAGCTGGCAATGAAAAAGTTAAATCATTAAATCAGAATTATTTATCTCTGTCGACTCTTTGAGATGCATAAAGAGTAGCTTGTTTTCCTTGCCAGCCTATGCACTTAATGTTGTTGACTTTGAAGGCCCAGTGCTCACGTTCTTTCATGTATGGTGTTTTGTATTATTGTTATATATGTGTTTGGTCATATAATCAGAAAAAGATACATACTGCTGATGAGATCTTATACATTTGTATAGTATAAATTAATGAACTGCGTATTAGGTTGCTGAAATTAATTACATATATTTTAACAAACAAAATCAAAATTATATCAGTCAAATAATTTTTAAAACAAAATTTTTACCATATTTTTCCTCATTTTTTATTGTGGACCTTATTTGTCATTGATTCATGTTTCTAATAATATGCATTGTCTTGCGGGTTTTCACACACTAAGGCAGCAATATGGCAGAATGTATGTCAGTCAGCTATTATTGTGGCATACACAAAAAGTGTGAAACAGTTGCTGCGAAACCACAAACGTGACACTGTGACTTTTGCCACCTGCGCAGTTCTCTTTTTCTCTCGCTCCTGTCTTCAACTGCCTAACTTGTGATGATGGCCGTCTAATTTCCTGTCCATTTTGGTTGTGGTGAAAACCTCCTCTCAACAGGTGGTAATTCTGACAGTCGATTTGAGGTGGGGAAGGCGAGTGGGACGGTGATCGTGGCCCAAGCGCTGGACGCAGAGCAGAAATCCCATTACAACCTGACGGTGGACGCAACAGATGGCACCAGATCTGTCAGCACGCAGGTAATTGAATTGCTAATGAAGTGTTTATGGAAGCAGAGCATTGTGTGCTCACAATAGAGGCTTGGGCTTCTTTTTTAAGATCAATGCGAGAGGCAAAAAACGGCTTGGATTTTTTTGTACAAGTATATTTCACTGGTGGCAGGGAAGGAAAAGCAACCCAAGCATTTCCAACTTTCCAAATTGAGTTTCTTTCTTTGGCTGCACTGGCACTGTAGGTCCCTAAGGTCTTCCCTAAATAAGCTCATATCAGCCTTCAGGATTAAAAAAGCAGCACAACATCTTGCTATTGATGCGGATGTAGATGAGTCCAGCGAAAGCACAAAAGCAGAGTCTTTAAACCTGATCCAAAAAACATGTTTTGCAAGGATTTTTTGAGGTATATTTATAGATACTTTCTCCACCTGTGCTAGATTATAAAATATTCTAAGAAAAAGCTTGAATTAGCAAGCTTTAGACAGTTTTTCAGGTTAGCTATTGTAGACATTTTTTGATGTCTGCAGGTTTCCTAAATGTTCTTCAAATACCTCACGTCACAACATGCTGGCAGACATTCCTCGTCCTGCCGGACGGAGAGTTTTTGGCCAGGGTTCCTGGAATCTTCCATTGTCTCATTCCTGGAGCGTGTGAGGATGAAGCTGTCTGGCTCCTTGCATTTTCATCTTGCTTTCTCTGAAAGTCTGACTGTCTATCTCTAATTCAGTTATATATTTATCATATTATCCTATGAGAACATTAACTACACCTTTCAATCATGTGTATCGTAAGTTAATTCTGCAAGGTTTTTTAAACTTGTCAATTCACTTGGACCTTTGCATTTGTTTAACTCAGCATATGGCATAATTCTAGCTGTAACAATTTAAACAGTATATTTAACTTGTGAACTTATGTTTAGCTCTTCTTTATATTAGTTAATTTTAACTATTTTTGAATTTTTGGAGCTTGGTAAATATTAGTCACAGACACAGAGATTTACTTTAAATTTCACCAAGCTGACTACTCACTAAAAACTCCCACAGATCATGTTTTCATGTTGTTTTGAGTCTTATTTAGACATAACAAAGTGGTTATATCTACGGGAGTTGTTTATTTGTTTTTGGTTTTTTTTTAAATTAGTCTTCCCATTAACGCCATTATATTGTTCATTCCGTGAACGTGGAACAAGCACAAACACAAGAGGCAAGATTTATCGCATGAACCAATCACAGTTGAACACATCCGGTCATATCCAATCATATCGCTATTGAGGCATTGCCTCCTCTCATGTCACTTTTCCCCATTTATTCTCAATTACCCCCCACCAAACTCACTGCACACTTTAGGGGGTCTGTTAAAACTCAATGAGCTCAGGGGTGATGAGAGAGATGCAGACTCCCGCTGTAACTTTAACTGCTGGTGTCACTGTTGTACAGTGTTTTGAGTGATTCATATAATTTATAGGGCCTAAGCACCGGTGGTGCTAGGACCCTATTGGAATTGCTCAGTTTCTTCTTCTCCAAAATGAATCCCATTTTTGAGGGCCTAAACATGCTCGAAAACTCATTAAACTTTGCACACAAGCCAAAAGTGGGGAGAATTTACATCTGATATGGGTTTCAGAAGTGGGTGTGGCAAAATGGCTCGATAGCGCCACACAAAAAATTTAAGGAAAAACCCCTCAAGCTATGTTTTACATACATGTACGAAATTCGGTAGACAGATGTAACACACCAATACTTATAAAAAAAAGTCCCACAGTATGAAGTCCGAAACCCGACAGGAAGTCGGTTATTTTGAATTTTCTCCGCAAGTTTAAACACCAAATTTGGTCAGTGTAATCTAAAGCCGTTTGTGACGTTAAATTGCGAAGATCTTGGGTTTTCATTGAAGGGAGTGTCTATGGCGGCCTGACAAACTTCAATGTTTCGCCATGGAAAAAGCAGTTGTTGTAACACAGCCGTACAGTGTCCGATCTGCACCAAACTTCACATGTTTGCTGGCCTGGACACATTCAAATGCCAATATTATGTTAGAATCATAGTGCCTGCTGCCAACATGAAATGACTTGTTTTACACTAATTTAAACATGCAATGTTCAATCTGCACCAAACTTCATATGTTTGATAAAAGTCCTGGCCTGAAGACACCTACATGCCAATATTCAGTAATAGTCATAGCGCCACCAGTTGGCAGCAGGAAATTTGGCACATATAATTGACATATTCCTCCTATATTTACCACTTTAAATGCATGTTGCTCACCGTTCCCTGTTTACCTTAATCCTCCGGGTAGCAGTGAGCGCAAGTGCAGGGGCCCTTTCAACACCCCTTGCAGCTGTCATTAGTATTATATTGTTTAATATTGGCATTGTTTTATTTTTGTACTACAATTTTTTCTCATCCAATATTTTGAGGAGCCACTGCCTCCCTTGCCTCCTCAGAAGAAACGCTCCTGATAACGTGTAAAACACGTTGCCACTTGTCTTCCCTACATCATTTATATCATCTCCAAACAGGCTACACAGTTTATGTGCTGATTTCCTGTTGGATCGTAAGTAAATCTTTGCATATGGTCCTAAAGAGGTCACTGAAGAGCACGGCTCTCTGGTTGAGGGCCGTGTTTGTGCCCTCACTCTCTCGAACAGAGCCTCCATTGTGATCGGCCCCAACCCCCCTCCCAGGATATGTTTAGGCAACACTGTCGGAACTCTCTTGTGATCAAGCAGACCACTGTGGCCAATGATACCACCGCACACATACATTCCTGCACGCAAAATTAACCGCCACGAATATCCTGAACCGAAGCCCCCGCCATCCAACTCTCTATTACTCTTATTGACGAAATTTCCAAACACAAAGGCCGTGACATGACACTGTGAGTCTTTGCACTGTAGCTCTTCAAATAGCTCTCCATCGGCCCAGCTTAATCTGAAGCCATTGTTGGGCCCTAAGAGCTTTCAAGTTGAATCAGTTACAGTTGTCACATTCACAGGGCACAGAGTGCAGATTTCAGTGCCCTGCATCTGGCTTTGGCTGGACCTGCTTGTGCACACATTTTTGTTGGGTTTATCATGTTGATGTGGTAAAAATCATAACTGCTTAAGGGTCAGAAAAATTTGTTGACCTATGAAGATTGAGGCTTTGTTGGCAAACGTTAAACTAGCTCTAGATCAGTGATCACGTCTGATGTTAGCTTTGTCAGCTGATCTACTCTTGGTCCCCTGTAACAAACTGATATTAAAATTTTTATATGAAAATCAACAACAGACAATAGCTTTGGGGTGAGTCTCAAAACAAATATGGTTCTTATTTCATGCCATAATCATAATAATTTATATTTTGCATAAAGAAAATGAAGAAAATCTGGGCGCACACTTTAGTTTGGGGACCAGTTCTCACTATTAATTA
Organism: Labeo rohita; assembly: GCF_022985175.1. Classification (NCBI taxonomy): domain Eukaryota; kingdom Metazoa; phylum Chordata; class Actinopteri; order Cypriniformes; family Cyprinidae; genus Labeo; species Labeo rohita. Next base: position 37,692,131 of record NC_066869.1, on the reverse strand, counting down.
ACTACCACCTTTGCCTTAATAAACTCCTAATTTGCTTCTTGTTAATAGTCAATAAGGTAGTTGTTAAGTTTAGGTAGGAATAAGGGATCTAAAATATGGACATACAGAATAAGGCATTAATGTGTGCTTTGTAAGTACTGATAAATAGCCAATATGCTAGTAATATTCATGCTAATAAGCAACTAATTAATAGTGTATTTGTTAGACATATTGATTGATATATTGCCATTATTAATATGTAAATTAACTCTTTTATTTCTAAATTTGCATTCCTATAATGTTTTTAGGCTTTTTTAAATCTTAATAATTCATAGTTCATAAACATGAGGATTTTTTTGCATGATTCATTTTTTTTGACACAAGAGTAAAGAGATTTTCATTAAAATAATGTGCAAAATATTAAATGTAATTATAATAATACAAATATAAATATGTATATATATATTAGTTCCTTTTTTAAACATAATAAATCATAGTCGATTTCTGAGAAAGATTTTTCTTTGCACAATTCAGATTTTTTGACAAGAGCAAAGACAGTTGTCATAACAATAGGGTGCAAAATATTAAATATAATTATAATAATAATAATATAATATTATATTCTTTTTTAATCTTAATTCATAGTTCATGATATTTGTGAGAGATTTTTTTTAATAATTCAGATTTTTGACAAGAATAAATATATATTTATATTTATAATATATAATATATATTTATTTATTTTTATTTTTTATTTTTTTTAATCTTCATAGTTCATAATATATAAGAGATTTTGTTTTGCAAGATTCAGATTTTTTGTAACAAGAGTAAAGTGAATTTTATATATATATCACATTATTTGAATAATTTTATTATATTTTATATTACATTTATTTATGAAATATGACCTGGACATATTCTTTTAAGTGATATTATAAATAAAACCCCTATTAAATTTTAGAATCTCTGGCTTGTTTTAACATTTTCCAGGTGTCTCAGTCCTGGTTCAACTGTACTTGACTAGGGAAGACAGTTTGTTTTTCCTTTGCAGACATTCTCGGTACATTAAACCACCATGACAGGAGGTTTCAGTTCACTTGCTAATTAGTAATGACAAAAGTCAGTTTATACTCAACACCTTCAAATACCTCTGTAAACGCCCAGACAGGTGCTGGAAAGAAACAAGGCCAAACGAACAAATCAGGCAAATATTTGCCCTTAAAACATTAAAGAGGTGATATTAAGTGCATGCCTGCAGGCTTTCATCTCGCCTTACAAAGCAAGAGAAAGATGGATGGGTATTATAATCCATTTGAAGCTTGTTTCGTCTTTGATTTTTTCATTGACCAACTAATGAGTTTGGAACCTTGTTGCATTTGGATGCAACTGTTTAATTTAAGCGTGCGACCCAGCGAGTATATCTGCAACTTTATCACGCGCCAGTTGTGTTTGAAAGAAAACACAATCTTAAACAGATTACAGCTGACGAGGAGGGGTTTTATTTATTAGTTTGATTTATTTGTATGAATTTGTTTACCCCTGCAAGCCGACTAACATACGTTTTTAATCACAAATCTGCATTCAGGCTCTGCTTTTGCCGTTGTATGTCTAGTGACCCTCTCCTGGAGCGATTAGCTCTCTCCTCCTCGTGAAGCCGCATATCTTTGTTTAAATCAAAGTCATGTGTATTCCACATGGGCTTGCCAGACCTTCTCCATGCTCTATTTTCATTGTTTTTGCCATTTATCTCCACACTTTTTTATCTCTCTTTCACCCCAATCTCAACAAAAGCACCACATTTCAGACAGGCAATGAGGGATTATGATTATTTTGGAAGGGAAGAAAAGAATGCAGAGGGGGAGGAAAATGTATGCTGGGTGTAATCCTATTTTAGGCCTTCTGAGAGAATGTGTGGCAACTCTGTGTGTTTGCGACTGTGCCAAAGTCATTTTCCCTAAGACATGTCACATACAAAGAAATATGGGGATCTGGCTGAACAGTGCCCATTTCTGTCTGTGATTTCTTACTCTTAAGAACAATATCCATCATTGACTTTTTTCCTCTGACGAAAATGACATGATAACTCAAGGCTCTACTCACATTTGCTAGTGGAAATTACTGTGCGAATGTGAACTTTCTTTTTTGGCACCAAGTGACATGAAACCTAATCATTTTTTTTTTGTGTTGTTGTTGAATAGAAATCTTGTGTAACATTATAAATGTGTTTACTGTGACTTTACCAAAACTTTTGAACAATAGAGTAATATAATAACTGTGTACACCATAATACCTCTGTACCTGGCACAATAAAGAGGTTAAATCCAATAAATAGCATGCATATAACTACATAAGAGAGTTTTCTAGGTATGTGCATGCTTGTGATTTAGTAACACACTGCTTGAGACAAACAAGGCATTGACCACGAAGGTCGGTCAAGCAAATTGGATTACAGCTGCAAAATGAAACAGAAGGCCTAAAATGTGACCAATTTTAAAATGCAATTTAGTCTGAAGTCTAAAATTACACCTCTTGCTAAAAGTAGCAATGGTATGTTCCATGTTGTTGTTTCCGCCCATATATATATTATTGCATCTGAGATGCTTTAACCCAGTCTATCAGATGTCCATGTGTGGGAGGTAATGCGTTTGCATGCATAGTCTAAGTGGTAGGAGTTTATAACAGGAATTTCTCTTCAATAATAGGCTGCTAGCTTCTGGAATAGCCCCCCTTAGGAATCATCTGATGTATGTGTATATATATCGCTTTCACACATACTGAGCTCATTTTCATATACTGTTACAGTCCTGCTTTTCTCGCTGTCTTGCTCTTACTTATTGTGCCTCACTTCTGTTCCTCATCTTTCTCCTTTTCTGTCTTTCACACGCGCATCCTTCTTCATCTGTCATTCACACTCTCTGATCTTTTCCTTTAATCACTCCCTCAATCACCACTTCCTTTCGAATCCCTCCATCTGTCCTTCTTTCTCTGTGTGTGTTAGACATTAGTGGAGCTCCTTTGAGTTTTTTCCCATACATTTACATCACAGTCGTGAAGCCTGTCGTGCTGCTTCTAAAGCATCATGGAAAGCAGGCAGAATATAAACAAATACAAGCTACTTGTTTCATCTGTGTACACCAGTGCTTTCAGTTGACTGTGCTGGCATGAATTACAAAAAAAAGCCAGGCTGCCAGGCCCAGGCGGCACATCTCCAGGGTAAGGTGTGAGAAAGAAGGCAAGAGAAGAGAGAAAAAGGCAAAGATTTCTCTTCCCCGACCTTTGGCATTCGATAAAACCAAACATGTTCTTCTGGGACAAGAGACGTACTGATGCTGTCAGGACAA